>NW_027315823.1:13321205-13356205 GCF_026437365.1 Eucyclogobius newberryi
TAGTGACATTTCACTGTAAAACTACAGAACTGATAAGCAGGAAGTCAATAAACCTGTTTCTATTACTAAGCCGTTTTACCTCAATATTGCGGATTACAATGAACAAAATGCTGAATAATTACCTACTTATATTTCAATATTAAGTACTTGGATATAAGTCAATGTATGCTTCATATCCACTCAAGTAAAATGATTTGAATTATATTAAATTTGATCTATCACACAGCGGCTGTTTAGAGATTAGCATACAGAGTCCATGTTTGACCTCTATGCTAATCTCAAATGCTAATCATTTTGTAGCAAACCTGCAAAAACATCTATACCAAATGGATGTTTTAAAATGCTGTTGTACAATCTAATTTGTTTTTCTATAATATTTGAGCAGTTTAAGCTCATATCCTTTGGAGTTTACATTTGTTTACATCAGTGACCTGATCCAAAATGGCCGTAGGTGACGTTTAGGTCATGCAAGAACTGATACCTCTCTCTTGCTTGAGCTTAATTGTGTCTGTTTCAATAAATAACTAAACTAAATTAAGCTAAACCAGGTCAAATGGAAAGGAATGAAAACATAGAGGGGAAAAATAACATTTGTATGGCTCATTTTTGTCTTCCATAAGGATATTTGATTTACGTCATCCCATACTGTGCCCTTTGACCCCTGAACTCAGTGGGTGCATGACCTAGAATGTGAGCTCCCTGACAGGTGACATTATGACACAAACTGGAAACTGACCCTGACCGACAGGACTCCCACTATGAGATGTCTTCATTCACAACGACAACAAAAACTGACTTAAAATCACATTAAAACCTTGCTTTATTTAAACAGTTTAAGTATTGTACTTACTACTAGTCACTTTGTTTTGATATTTCATATTTTATAACTTACATTTTGGTAATGTATGAGGGGAAAAGTGTTTTGAGTGAATACATGGCTTCAGTGCATTGAAGTATTTGGATGGAGCTGGTGATGTACACACTTATGTACTCTTTCACATAAACTCCAAATACATTTTAAATTCTGGAACAGAGTCAACATTGATATATAATGGAATTTCAATGGACTGCTTTAAAAAAATCAAGGTAGTTTTGGCAAATGAAAACCACTCTACTACAATTTTATATCCTGCCTGATTAAATATTATACACACACTGTATTTTACTTTATATGTTTATTTAATATTAGGTTGTTACATCAAGAGGTTTATTAAAATGTATTTCTCACTTGTTTTCAATAAAGAAGCAAACTAAAGGACACTTTTATTTAAAAAAAAAACACATCAGGCACTCACTTTAGGTGAGAAAAGGTTAGAAAAATATGAAAAGCTTGAAGTAAGTGCTTGATATTTGATATTTGTCCTTTTGAAATAAATTGTACCCTGTTTCACCAGCACCGCTGGTTATGTTACTACCAGTAGCTCCCAGTCTTTGCTGTTTTTTGAGTAAATTACACTTTTACCCTGGAAATAAAAATGTGTAGCCTCACGATTTGGCTGTACTATAGAAAACCGTTATTTTGATCTCAAAGTCAGTTAAATATTGAAAATGTGCCATGTCAATTTTACTTTTGCTTCCAGTCGACTCCGTTCTAGAATTTTGACCATTCTTATAACAGCATTAAAGGGTGTGTCTGTGGCGTCACCTGTGCATGGCTAACTGCAAAATATCCCTAACAGAACTGCTTCAGAGGTAGAATATAGTGTAACGTGCTTATGAATAGAAAAGCTGCCAAAAGAGAGAAGTATAAGGTGATAGCTATGCACATAATGTTTTTTTAACCTCAAAAAAAGATTTTACAGCCAAGTTGATTGTTTTTTTTATATAGATCCATGTACCGGTACTGTAAACTTTTTAAACCCGCTCGCTTGCAATGTAGACCATAACAGATGTGTTGCAAATCATTTTGGTTTAGTAGTTCATACTTTTGCACATCTTAATGCTGCTGGACATGTTAAAAGTGTGTAAAACATCAATAACCCTAACATCAATGGATATCCAAAGTTAGTTCCAATTAGATATGATTCAAAAACTGCCTGTGGTTCAGTTTGTAGATTCCTCTTTATGATTCTGGTATTGTAGGACTTCTTTTTATGACTTTTGCCCTTTGAAAATTAAACATGACCTTCGATGCTCATGCTCTTGATCACTTAGCAATTTGGCAAGTGCAGTAATTGAAGGACTCCGGAGCCAGTTCCTATAGCTATAGTTAGCATTAGCGTGCAAAAAACAAAACAGAATGCAAATTATAAACAATGAAAAGGGCTAAAAGTCACTGTTGAGTGTGTAAACCTTTTGGTGTTTTATTTAAGATAGTGATTAGCGTGTAAAACTCTCCTTTGAGCTAAAGGCTAACTAGCTTTGAGATTTCCGACTTTGTGCTTCTGGTAAGAGTCTATTTTACATGTTTCTATGGAGGAGACCAGATAAATGGTATAAATATCCTAAAATGAAAATGTCATAATAATATGGGGAGTTTCTTTGAAGGAACGTTTGATTTGACGTACGCCTGGTTAGCATCTACTAGCCAAGCGATCGAGTCTGAACAATGAGCAAAGATAGAGACTTTGATCCATGAATGAAAAGATATAATCTTTAGATATGAATATTTAATTTCTACGGCAACGGTTCCAGCTTTTCATCAGTCTTAAGCTAGGAGTGAGCGATAATATCTCAACTTTTTGTTTGTGTGCATTTTCTCTACAAAATAATTCTTCTAATATTTTGACAATGCATCAGGAATTTGCTAAAATGTGCCTGTGAATGTCTTGGTTAAGGATCAAGTATTGCATAAAAAATATGAATGAAACATAAAATGTACCATAAAAGTGCAGAAATATCACTTTTCACCCTTGTTTTGCAGATTAAACTGAACACTCCACTCTCTTTTTGAGGTCATAGTCAATCATTTTAATTCTAGACGATATACTAGGTGTTCTAATGTTGCATATCTCCATAACAACAATTGCAATGGTATCCAGTTTTTTAATACAACTCCCAGCTCTGAACCCCGTGGATAGGTGGCTGTTGTGAGTGACAGCTGCAGCCCATACTGAGACGAGGACAAGCCCTTCTTGTTAGTGAGGCCAGATGAGATCCAGATGTGGACGGTGCTACTGTTCGCACGTTTAAGACTGCCCCGCTGCCCCGCTGCCTTCTGCTCTGCTGCTGCTGCATCTGTTTCTCACCGCTGTTTCATGTGAATGGTGTTCTGTCACGGGCGCTTCCAATCAAGACACATCATTCAAATTGTAATACTGTACACATTTGCTCAACGTCTTATTACGGCTCATTTATGCTTTACGTTCCAAATGCAGAGAGGAGGTTTCTGTCCGATCTCTGCGTCGTTCCGTCCCACATTTGGTCCGTGTGTGATAAGTCTGATCACAGCTTATTGATGAGTAGCAACAGAGCTGTACATGTGCTGACCACTGGGGGCAGTAGTGAACACAAAGGTGGAAACTCGACTCATTAATAAAAAGTGACTATTGACAATTTTATGAACAAGCTGTCAGCTGTTTTCTTGGCTCTTTTCTAACATGTGTTTTTCTTTTTCTTTTGTTTTGGTCAATTCTCTAACCAACTTCGAGCGTCGTCTGGTTTAACTTAACTTTTTGAGGTTTTAACCACGTTACATTGTTTTTGTTGCTGCCACCAAATCACATTCATCATGTGCTGCTTACTTTTGCTGTTCTCCCCATGGTAGTTGCTTCTTCTGCCAGTAGATGGAGTGCTAACACACAATCCCACTGACAGAACTCCTAACTGATTCCCAACTAGCTGCATTATTTAAAGTTCTCAAGCATAAGATGTCGAAGCAAATGTACTCAAGAGCATGTTTAAAGGACAATAACATCACTTTTTTTTTTCTTCTTCTTTTTTTTTGTTAATCTAAGTCATGTTAATTTAAAACCATTGCACCAGGAAGATAATCTGTCTTAACAAAAAGAAAAAACGTTTTTTTATACACTGTTGCTGACAGGAAGTGACACCACATCAGGTACACTCATTCCAGGCAAAGCTCATGCATAATTTACACAAAGAAACACTTTTTTTGACCCTCTAAACATTAATTCAACACATTAAACACCATACCTGAACAGAATTACTATATGTTCAGCTTCTTGCCTAAAAATATGACTGATCTGTGTACTATATATTATGCGTGTACTATATATACAACCAACACTGTAAAAGCGAGACATAAAAGAAGAATGTCGAATTGAAGTCTTCCCATATCCTCTGACCTCCACACACGTAAACTACAGGTCTATCTTCAGGCTTCTCTACCTGCCTGCTCGCTGAACGGGCTGCTCGGGCTGTGTGCGTGTTGTTGTCAATGGAGCTTTTGAGCGTCACCTCCAGCCAACCAGTGTGCACCCACAAATACCAGCCACGGTCACTTTACAGCTGCAGAGTCCAGCCGTTCAAACACAATCACTTTAACTCACACTGGCTCAAGCCTTTTGCTACACAATCTGCCAAACCGATCAGAAACTCTTGATTGCACCACTTATTCAATCGTGCGAAGCAGCCATACAGAGAAATGGTTGGAAACAATATAGATCGGGAAGATAATAAAATGGTTTACAAGTTTCCTTATTGTAACAGTAGTGTAATTTAAACCTAAACTTAAAAGTGCTTCTAAGTTCTCAAAAAACATGAGCATTTACTGTTACTTAATTTTTATTATGGATGACTTACTTAAGGGATCCGGAGTAAGGGCATCAATTAAGTACTTACCAAACATTTTTATAAAGTATTATTACTGATGTTTTTGTTCATGCTTTTTTTAGGCTCCTAAAAGTGGTTATATCAAGTTTTACTGGGAGGGTTCTCATGTATTTTCCCACTTATGCGCAAATAAAACTGCAAAGAGTCACTTCTGGTTCAGCATCATCAAGAACAGAGCACATTAATTATATATTTGGTTATAAAAACAAGTTTAAACAATAATAAATGGGCACGAAATTCTGGTTAAAAAAATCTAAAAATAATTAAAAACATTTAAAAGTGGCCTAATCAAAATGTTTCTATACAATCTTAAATAAGATAATAGGGGGAAAAGTGCTTTAATTGAGCAGTATTTATCTTGATTTGAGTATATTTTGACTGACTTTAAAAATGTTGCCAATAGAACAAGCAAAAAGTCTCTACGTAAAATAAGAAACATAAAAGCTTTACTTGTTCCATACTATTCCAAGAAAGTAAATTATACTTAAATTAAGATAAAAGTTACTTAATTCGAGCACTTATTCACACGTGATCCAGTGAATACATTACACCCAATGCAGTCATAGTACACAGACGTTCACTTCAACACTTGAGAACATGACATTTGACCAACAATTGAGAAATCCCAGACCACAAAGTTGTGCAGATACTCATAACCTCATCTCTTCCGTTATGTCCCCAACAGCCCCTCGGCCGGACCTCACAGCGCTCTACCCTCTCCCCCCGTCCCCCCTCACTCACCTGGGCTCTCTACTGGCCGGACACGACGCTCCGGGCTCCGACGACTGGCAACACAGGTATCAGAACACGCCGCCGATCACGTGACAACAACACCAATAACAGCTACGACTGCCAGTGCGTAAAAGTTCCAGAGTGGATGGAGGAGAGCGCCGGCTTGTGTCCTGAGTGGATGCCTGGGGAATGTCTAGCACGGGACTGGTAGTTAGCGGGAGGTGTGTAGGTATTAGAGGGAGTGAGAGGGGATATTTGGGGAACCACTGAGCCCGCCTCCTCTGCCTTTGAAATCTGAACAAGCAGCAGGAGTAAAGGCTCTGCTCCTGCTGGACGGACAGGACGGGGGAGAAGCTGTGTGTAGCATCGTGGCTTGTTGCAATGGCAAGGACTGCTGAGAGTTTTGGTCGCAGTAGAGTCGATTTTGGACTTAAAACAACTTATGACAGGTTTTTACGATTATCTAATTTTGACTTTATACCTGCTGTACATATAATCTATAGTTTTACACCAATCGAGTAGGTATTTGAGGAGAAAAATGACAGGAAGAGACACCACACCAGGGACACTCATTCCAGGCAAGGTTCATGCATAATTTACACAAAGAAACAAGAAAAAACAAACTTTTTTTGACCCTCTAAACATTAATTCAACACAATAAAGTCACTCTCATATATTTTTATTTATCAAAGGGTTAAAAAAATGGTGACATTGGATGTTTTGGCCCAGTGTTTGCTGGGTAATTTCCTTCTGTGTGCTGTCATCAATTACAAACAAGAACTGAAATTATAAGCTAAAAAATGTGTTATTCTGTGATAAGATTTTTTTTAATCATTTTTAAGCAAAATTTAGAATAAATTTTACTTAACTGCATAGGCACTGCTAAAATGAATTATCCCCAAGGAAAAACTCCAAAGGACCTTCCTGTTTAGGCTCTTTGAACAACCTCCTTGATATTTAAGAAGACATATTATGCAAATTAGCGTCACTCACACTCGTTTGATGAATCCCGTTTAGAAAGTCCCCTCCCCTCCGAGCAGCGAAAACACTCCATTCTGAATTTCCCAGTCCATAAATCATCGTCAGACTCATTCTGAGCATTTCTTCTAATCGTGATCATTACAACTGCGTGGCTGCATTAGCATGTCGGAGGAATGCGAGCGTTTATATATCACACCAATTAATTACCTCTGCTGCCAGTTTCCACGTCCGAACACCGGCTCCATCACGAGCGGCACGCACCACCACATAGCCGCACGCACCACGAGCGAGCGGCACCGCTTCTCCTCCGCTGCACCGGCGTTTCCACGCCCGATCACCGGCTCCACCACGAGCGGCACGCACCACCACGAGCGGCACGCACCACCACGAGCGGCACGCACCGCCACGAGCCGCACGCGGCACCGCTTCTCCTCCGCTGCACCGGCGTTTCCACGTCCGATCACCGGCTCAACCACGAGCGGCACGCACCGCCACGAGCCGCACGCGGCTCCGCTTCTCCTCCGCTGCACCGGCGTTTCCACGCCCGAACACCGGCTCCGCGCTCCCGCACCCGCCGCCCCGGAGGTCTGTACCTGGGCAAAGGTGTGGCCCCAGCCCGCCACAGGAGCAGACACGGAGAGCGGGGCACCGGCTCCACCCGGAGAAAAGCAGCCCCATACAACCAAGGTACATCCCCGTTTCTCTGCTTTCCCCGCTCCACAGACGGGGGCGATCTGGTCACAAAACTGGACTCAAATGCGTCTCGATTGAGCTAGAGCAACGCCGGCGTCTGGTATGTGGACTGCTGCTTCTGTCCCAACGTCTTTGTTTTGTTAGTCGTTTCCATTGTTTTGTTTTGTTCCCGCGTCTCTGTGTTGTCTTCTGTCTACATCCCTGTTCCTTAACTTCATCGGACATTACTGCACCGTCCATCACTCATCTCCTCCCTCACTCCTGGACTATCGCCTGCCCTAGCCGCCAGCTAACAGCTGGCTTAACACCTGCTGAGGTCCGTCATGGTATCGCGGGGCCTCCCTGCCGTGCAGACAAGGTCTGGGGCAACCAACGCCACTCACTCCACCAGCTTCAACACCCGGTCCAATGCTGCTTTTTCACAACTCTCTGCCCACCAGCTTCTAGTTAACCAGCTTCTAGCCACCGCCAACATACTAACTGGATTACTCTCATCTGCTGCTACGTTCCACGTCTTGTTCATTTTATCTGTATATTAATGTGTATTGTACGTGTTGTCCCCCCCTGTCTGTAAATACCCCCCCTTTTTTATATATGTTCAGCGTCTTTGGGTCACTGAAAAGCGCTATATAAATAAAAGTTATTATTATTATTATTATTAGTAGATGGAGCTAAAAGTGATTCATGACTCAGGAAACGCCGGAGTGACATGAAGCCATTTTGTTTATTTGTAAACTTTTTTTTTAATTCTAAGATATAATGTGTCATGGTAAAGGTACTCAATCAACTTTTAAGTCATTTTATAATTACTTTCTCTTATTTATTTAGAGGGATTCATGCGTGTTTAAGTAAGTAAGTCTCCTGAAATCAAGACGCCATTGCTCCGATACACACCTGCATACTTTGTGGTCCAATTATTATTATTATTTTGTTCACAATATGTACCGTGTGAAAATGGTGGCAACAGGTGCAAGAACTCCACTGTTTTGTGCAGTGAGGAGGAAATGAATGAGGCTAAAGTGCAGCTATTAAAGGTGAACTTGGTTAGCTCTAGGCTATAGCTGAAGCAATTTGAGCCATGCTGAATACTGAGCCTGTTGAAAGGGAAACAGAGGATCACTTCTGGATTCGACAGAAAGATACTTTATTGATCCTGAAGGAAGTTCCATTGCAGAAACATTTGCACTGCACTTCCCAGTACAGATGGTATTGGGTTAGTGGGTTTCATCAGTATTGATCAGAAAATGTAGCAGATATTTGGCCTCAATATACATAATATATTAATAATATAATATTTTCTGCACTGGCATTTTGTAAACTATATTATAATTTAACTTAATTTGTGGGCCTTGCTATGGAATGTAAAATCTTAATATCAGTATTGGCTAATATCAATTCTCGACTGCAACAGTAAGTCAGAATATCGGCTCATAAAATTCCATATTGGACCATCCTTTTTCCGGCCTCAGGACTAAAGTGTCCCTCTGTGTCCTGCCGCCCGGGTTTCACAGCCAGCGTCCAGGGGGAGCAGGTGAACTCTGGAGACACAACGGAAAGCTCTGTTCTAAGCCTCACTCTGCTGTTTCGGTTGATGATGAGACGGGCCGTTCCCTCGAAGTATTTCCTCTGGAATGTGTTCTGCTGCTTTTGGCGTAAAAGAGTCTGGAGCATCTCAGATGTCCAATGCTCGAGGACTAAATGTACCGCATTATTCAATTTTGCATGAATTAAACCAGACTCATCTCAACAACAATTTAGTCAAGGAGTTTAGTGTTGTTGTAAATAAATATACCTGAGTCATAAACCTGGATAAATCAATAGGACAGGAAGGGCATCTGATGTTAAACCTTTGCCAAATTGGTGCATTTAAGTATTCGGTTGATAACAGGGTTGAAATGTTATTTTATTTAGTTTTACAATTGTTTTAACCAACTAAATCTTGAAATTATACAATAATTAAGAATATTTATCACAAAAAATGTTCAGGATTCATAAGGCTTGTGTGTTTTGTCTTGATAGTATTTAGTTTGCATGGGTTTATATCAAACATAACATTGTGCATACATTATCACTAAATAGTAACAGAGCCAAAGCAGAAGTAGCAGGCCTCGCCCCGAACAGTTTTACATCTGCAAGACATTCAACCAACAGTTCCCACAAGTGACCTATTTATCAACTCACAGATGAGATCTGAAACATTCACTCTTTATACGTGCTTAGGGATCATCTCAAAATAGGTTGAAGCTTAAAATAAATTTAAAAAATCCGTCTCTCTCTGGACCCCCTCCCCCCCTCAAAAGACAAAAAAAAAAATGTCTGGCATCACATAAAATTTGATGTGTTGATAAAACGATAGTAGCTTGATAGACCCTGCTCACCTCTAGTCCCTGAACATCCTTTGGTATGTTTATCAGTAGAAGTTATGAACTCTCCAAATAGTGTCACCTGTCGCGCATGTTTGTTTACTCAATCCACATGGTCCACAGGCCCTAGGGGCCCTACAACACATCCCATTCGACTCAAACTGTGAGATGACCACATTGAGTCTCAAGAGGATGAGAGAAACTAAAGTTTCTTGTCAAACCTGTAATTGTCAATTGCCTGTGTTTAGACCTTAGACATGTTGTCAGAGTGACAGAAGCAGAAGACGTGAGAATCTCACGTCTTCTGTGATTGGCCGAAACCCCCCCCCCCCCCCCCCCCCCCGTCTTTTCAGCTTCAACCCATTTTGAGATGATCCCTTAACAATCTTAAAAAGAGTTGCGCATGATCACCGACACCTTACATAACAATACCATAAATTATAAGCCCTATGGTCAGTTTGGGGTCTAAAGGACAAGATCACCATATTTCAGGAGAGCTGTCAGACACATATGGCACT
The DNA here is from genome assembly GCF_026437365.1 of Eucyclogobius newberryi. Taxonomy (NCBI): domain Eukaryota; kingdom Metazoa; phylum Chordata; class Actinopteri; order Gobiiformes; family Gobiidae; genus Eucyclogobius; species Eucyclogobius newberryi. The sequence continues at coordinate 13,331,227 of NW_027315823.1, forward strand.
GACTCTGCTCTAAAACTAAAGTCAAACAGCTTTGTTCAAACTATTTCATAAGACAATATATATAGTGGTTTCTTTGGGATTAAATAAACACACATTTTTACAATAGTGCTACAAAACTTCATGTAATTCCTGAAGCGCGGGGCCTCCTCCAGGTGGGACATGCCTGGTGCACATCTCCTCTGAGACATGTAAATCATACGGTGGGTGACCTCAGCTGGACTCCTGACATGAAGGAAGAGCCGGAGGAAGAGGGGGAGGAGGAAGTTCTCTGGCAGCTCTACGCTCTGTGCATTTCTCACTTCTACAAGTGTCATTTTGATTCATTTTTCGCCAAAAAGGCAAAAAAAAAATTGCTTTAAACAGACCTAGAGCTAAATACAGATTGTCAATTTCCAGGTGTAAATTACTTCTTAAACTTCTTAAAATGTCCTAAAAATACAAATGTTGATTGATGAAGCCCATGTTTGAGAACCATGGGATTACATCACAAATAATAGCAGTCACCTATTAACCTTGAAACACGTTACCAGAAGTTTCTCCCATTCAAAGGATCCAGGCAAAGATCATTGAACCTTGACAAATTAAGAGAGACTTTGGAGTTGGCCGTCTATTGGCTGTGATTTACAACAACCCCATGACCCGGGCAGCAGGTAAATTGAATCATGGATGTGCAATGCCTTCAACGTTCACCCTAGTCCAGATGATAACCCTCTACACATATTTGATTTATGTCTGAAGGAAGCAGTGTTGTAGTAAGTCAGTTGTTTCTAGACAAAGTCCCAACTCAACAATTTAAAACACTAAAAACAATGAGTGATTTCCAGTAGATGTTTATGATTAGCCCAATAATCCATCTACAACTATAGAAGAACTATTAAGCCCTGCTTTTGAGGCTCTTATGTCCGAAGTGATATGACACATTTGTTGCTACTGCCATCTTGAGGACGGAAGTTGCATTCTGCACTGTGGGCTGTGTCACAAGACTCAAAAGAAAGGATTATTGTTTTGTATAACAAACCCAAAGACCATGATTCCTTCATGAGGAAACAGTGGCAATCACTCCAGACTTTTTAGCACTTCCAGAGCTCTTTATTTCCGGTAATTAGCCGCTGGCTAATGCTTGTTTACACATTAAACTACCAAGTTAATTATATGCCTATGCTAATAAAAGTTATTAGCCCTACTTTTTTCCGACTCCAGGTGCTATATTTTAGGATCAGAGACAGTCGCCCACATGGACACAATCTGTGCTCTTGAGAGCTTTGAGGGCTTCTCCAGTGCGCAAAGCGGCTGTGGACAGACTATAAAAGTCTGTAAAAGTTAGTTGTGGCACGTTTTTGCTGCTTTGAAGTGGTGTTTGTGACTCTCCAGGCAGTTAATAAAGAACCTTTGTCTTCTTGAAGTACTGTATCACCCTTTCTCATTTTCAGTGAGTGCCATTTTTCATGCTAATTTACCTGCAACAATAGGCAACAGCATCAGTGATGTCCTCAAAATAGAGACAAGACAAGTCCTGTAATTGAAACCCATGAATATTATTGATACTTACTGTATAAGTAACCATTAGCCCAGTCAAAATGTCTCTCCACTTAAACACATTTTTATTATTGGACACACTTACTGTACAAAATGTGAGTGATGGCTAAGAGACTTTAGAGTACCAAAGTAGGATGCACCTCTTGCATTGGATTGACCATTGGTCTATATATCAATATATCTGGTCTATATCAATTTCTTCCACTTTTCCAATCACTCTTGAGAGGGTTGAAATGCATAAAGCTACGTTTTTATCATCATTCAACATCATCATCAGTAGTAGTGATTTTTATCTTTTCTTTTTTTTTGCCCATAGGCTTTTTGGGGGTTTTGACAGTACAGAATTGATGAAAATATATAATCTTTGGTTTGAACATTATAAGAAACATTTACTTGCCAATTGCCAGTCTAAAGTATAAGTTGTAGCATAATCTTTATTTTTTTTATGGTAAACTTGCATCCTTGTGACCCTCCCCCTCTGTGCACTTTCCTTTTCCCTCTGTGTTGACGGTGTGAAATGCCAGAGGCTAAGAGCTGCTAACACACTGCCCTTTGGCCTTTGGAGAGGGGAGGGTCTAATTTAGCATGGCACTGGCACCCTGGTGACTGATCGCACACACACAGACAGGCTGAGGATAGCTGAACCCTGAACTGTGGACAGGTCAGTGGAACAAAACACGTAGTATCCACTGGTCCATCTGCAGCTCACCTCCAAATATGTGCACCATTGTGTGAGACAGGGACAGTTAGCAGAGACTAATGTCACTGCCAGGACTGGTCAGTTCAACCAGGAGAAGTGCAAAGTTCACATATTACAATTTTAAATAAATATGTACTTTTAAGGTTAAGAATCAGGTTGATTCCACATAGGGTTTGTTTGTTTTTAAGCATACTATAATGCAGCTTCGGCAACCCTCTGGAGCAGGGGGTCTTATGTTGGTCTTTGGAGGACCTCAGCTGGAGGATTATACATGTTTTATGTTAATGGAAATGAACTGGAGTACCCAATGAAAAGCGACCCAGACGAAGAGAAGTATACAAACTCTGCACAGAAAGGCAAAGACCCCACGGCGAGCAGGAGTCAAACTTGGGACCCACAGAAAGAAGCTTCTTGGTGGTAGCCCCTCCTTGTTGTTGTTGTTGTTGTATTATAATTTTATACTATATATTTTTTGTGGGACAATGTGCATCAAAGACATTTATAATAAATGTAAATTTGCTCAATTTTCAAAAATGTTTTTAATCGCCATTCTAACGTTCATATTTATGTCAATTCTAAGTAATTTAGCCCAGTAAAGTTTTTAGGTCATCTGTTTACACAAAATGTACTTTATTTAAAAAAAAACAACATGTTTAAACATTGTTCCCTCATCAAAACATAGTTGTATTTAGCTTCATTTACTCTTGTTTGATGATCCTGTTACCGTTTCACTCTCCGTTCCGAGCCTCAGAAATGTTCCAGGTTTTTGTACATCATTAGTAGAGCTCTGAGGTCTCTGCTCTGTTTTTCAGTCCATAAATCATCAACAGACTTCATCTGAGAATTTCTGCCTTAAATTGCTTTCATCACTACGTACCTGCATTAACATGTTGGGGCAAGCTAGCTTTACCTGCCCTGTGTATTTCCCTCTATAGCTAATAGATGGAGCTCTAATTCCTGAAGTGGGGAACGTCTGACAGGTATGGTATGTGCCTTTTGTAGAATCTTATTTTTTAAGATAAAAGGTCATGTTTAAAGGCCAATAACCAATACAATGCTTAAAATGTGTCCATTAAATGAGGTTTAAACAGGCCCCTGGTCTTGGCCCCGCAGGGTTCCCTATTACACATGTTTTTGATCACCAGAGGAAACTAACACAAAGCCTTCTTGCATTTACCATAGTTGACTTCTAGCACCGTGCCCAGGTCCATGTAGCATGCAGTGTTTGTCAGTGTGGGAGACAGGCCTTGTTAAAGTGCGCTCCTGCTGCTTTAGAGGCTGCTCACTCATTATCTCCCTGTCAAGCACAAATTCTATTAGTCACACTCCCATACACACACCATGGTCTTAAACCAACTTTGGCCTGCACTAATCACATTATTTAGACTGCACTGGTACTACTGCGACTCTTGTATGCTTTAAAATAGGATAGATTTGTCCCTGGGTAAATGTGATAGCATATTAATTTAAATCAGTATTACTAAAGCACAATTTCATGTACAGGGAGTGAAGATTGTAGACTAGAAATGGATTCTCTATGTTTGCAAATTCTCCACAGGAACATTAGCTTGGAAATGTATGCAATTTTCAAAAGGTTGATAGGCTTTGAAAATATAATATATTTTTGTGTTAATTTCCTTATATTAAGCCACTTGAACAATAAATCATGCATTTGTGTTAATCGTTTTGGATTTACTGCAAACGTCAAAACTCTCTCGTTAATGCAGGTGAAAGGGCTGAAGCAGTAGCCAAGCCCAAGGAAAGGAAATTAATAATCATCTCTAGTTTTTCTTCTGATACAAATAATCTTAGTTTTGTGATGTTGAACAGCGTAAAAAAGTTGTTTTGAATGATTTTCAAGAGAACGAACCTCATCAAAAATCATAATATTGAATGGTGCTAGCTGAGGAAACAATTAGGGTCTAGTTTTTGTTGTTTTTATTTTTTTGTTTAGCTGGAGACTGATGAACCAACTTTTGTGTAGTCTGAACAAAGGAAAAAGTAAAAACTAATTGCATTTTTCTACTACAGCTTTGTCTATTTACCTAATCTAAAAGTAATTGAGTATAAAGCTGTAGACAGTACCTCACAGTTTTAAGACCCCTTTTACAGCCCACATTAAAACTGTCATGCCATAAATGTTGACATTCAACAGAACAAAGTCAGAGGAGCTACATAGTTGTTTAAATTGACTCATAACCTGTATTTAGAGTCATAGATAATGTCCAAAAAAAGGTTTAATTCCCTTTTTTTTAAATTGCATGGTCAATAACGCTTAGTCTTCTCAAAGCGGGGCGTGTTCCTTCACAGGATCTGATTTTAAGAGTCCATTAAAGTCACAGCAGGAAGTGGATCATGTGGCCGGGAAGAGGCTCTGCAAACACTTACAGCTGGCACGTTAGCCGCTTTTGTCGGGACAAAATACTGATATGTTCGAAGCTTTAGGTCTGGACAGAGTCATTTCCTATCAAACCTTATTGTGGCCTTTTCTGCAGCATGGAATTAAAAAGGAAAGACATTTGTGTTGGATCTGTCTTTTTGTGATATGAATAATGCATGTATTGTGGATGAAACAAAACAGTTTTGCCTCTTTGTACAACTCAATAAAGGTGCGCAATGTAATTTTTCTGGTGAGAGGCCAGTCAGGTGATATCTTTTATCTTGGAATATTCTCAGGAGCCATTTATTCTATTTTTTATTTGTGTTTTTATGGCTAAAATATCTTGAAAAACATTTTAATTCTGAATGGACTCCACAGATCTGACCCGTAACTTGGTTTGTTAATAAGTAGTTCAATGCCATACTGTGTAATATTTTAGACAAACAACAGACACTTCAAAGAGAAAGGTTCTGCATGATGATGGCTGATAGGGTGATAAACAGAAGATGAATTGGAGAAAAAAGTTAAAAGCTTTATTTGTTAGAATTGTTGCCAAAATTAGCCTCTATGGAGTCCTTTTCTTGCTGCGATAGTCTTATTAAACAATTCGATATTACATTTGTGCCATGCGTACACACTGTATCTCTCTGTGTTGAAAGATGCTCAAAAAGGCGCATGTTGTTGCTGTTGTTCAGGAGGCTGGAGTCGGAGTTCCAGGCCTGTCACTTCGCCGAAACCCCCAGAGAACCGTTGAGAGATTCGCACACAGACCAGAGCATCACTATACTGCACGCCAAGGTCGCCCAGAAGTCCTACGGTAACGAGAAAAGGTAATACTACTAACCCATATTCTTCAGTTTGACTTGGCAAGAAAAGTGTTGGACTGAACTGCTCTGCCATGACAGAGAAACAACTGTCTAGGGCAGTAGTTCCTAACCTTTTTGGTTTTGAGCTCCCCTTAAGCTGTGTCCCACTCTCCAACTACCAACTAACTCATGTACGGGGTATTCTTTCAACAAAACGCTTTTTTAAAATGTTCATGCTCGTTATTTTATTCCACAAATAGTTGCTTTACAAAACAATGAATGCACTACATGTCTTGAACAAAAAAGTCAGATACAACACCTTTAATGTCAGATACAACACTGAAGATTTGTCAGTGAATTGTGAATCTGCCTTTACGTACATGTTTAATGGTGCTTTTCAGTATAAATAGTGCTGTTGTTTGGGGTCATATACAGTATAGGGTCAGATCATAGACATACTGAACAGTTTTGAGCGCCAGTTTCACCCCACCGTCCTCTTCAGTCGACGAATTGGACTTTTGGTCAACCAACAGTTTGTGTGGTTGACGACGTTATTCGTTAAACTTGGGTTCGGGAGCAGGACCATGCCCCAACCTCTTCTCCGGCAACCACACCTCCACTCTTTAACCACGCCTCTAATTACCCAGGAGGCCTATATACATACAGGCCAATCCCAGCATCTCTTATTGTCTCTGCTCTCTCGACCCCACCCTCCCACCCCATGTCTCTATCATCTTCACCTTAACACATCACCTTCTACGGAGGGGGGGTTCTGAATCGGCTGGGCTGATTACCCGAGACGGAGCCCCCATCCTGAGTCTCTACCCAGCCAACTATCATCGCTCCATTATCGCTCCATCATCGCTCCATCATCGTTCCATCATCGTTCCATCATCGCTCCATCATCGCTCCATCATCGCTCCATCATCGTTCCATCATCGTTCCATCATTGCTCCATCATCGCTCCATCATCGCTCCATCATCGTTCCATCATCGCTCCATCATCGCTCCAGCATCGTTCCATCATCGCTCTATCATCGCTCCATCATCGCTCCATCCTCGCTCCATCCTCGCTCCATCATCACTCCAGCATCGTTCCATCATCGCTCTATCATCGCTCCATCATTGCTCCATCATCGCTCCATCCTCACTCCATCATCACTCCAGCATCGTTCCATCATCGCTCTATCATCGCTCCATCATCGCTCCATCATCGCTCCATCCTCGCTCCATCATCACTCCAGCATCGTTCCAACATCGCTCCATTAACGCTCCATCATCGTTCCATCATCGCTCTATCATCAATCCATCATCGCTCCATCATCGCTCTATCATCGTTCCATCATCGCTCCAGCATCGCTCCAGCATCGTTCCATCAGCGCTCTATCATCGCTCCATCATCGCTCCATCATCGCTCCATCCTCGCTCCATCCTCGCTCCATCATCACTCCAGCATTGTTCCAACATTGCTCCATCATCGCTCCATCATTGCTCCATCATTGATCCATCATTGATCCATCATTGATCCATCATTGATCCATCATTAATCCATCATCGATCCTTCGTCACTATTATCAATAAACATTCTTTCGTATTCCATTGTTGTGGCGTGGTCCTTGCTAGTGAACTTTATTCGACTGGAGCCCTACATGTAGCACAGTCTTTTTTGTTTGTTTTATCCTTCTGAACCAGCCATGCTCTGTTCCAACTCTGTACATGTCCTGAAATGCTCCTGCGTCCGTACACATTGGCTACATTTGTTCTGATCAATTCAACACTTCAAATTGTCTGTTGATCTGCCAGTGTGTCAGAGAGCAAATCGAAGTTTTCAAATGCGAAATGAAAGTGAAATTAGTTTGAAACAATCATTATAAATAGAACATGCTTCCTTGATATTGCAGGTTTTTCTGTCCTCCTCCTTGTGTGTACATCAGCGGTCAAGGATGGAGGCTCTTGCAGGACAATCTCAAAGGTAAGAGATCAGTCAATATGAACCTGTTGTGATTTCGAGCGCTCACGTCTATTATATTCTCCTTTGTGATCCTGTAGCGTCTGGCTTTGGAGACTCGGTGTACCAGCTCAGAGGGTACATGTGCCTGGACAACTCCAGCCAATCACAGACCGACGCTTTTAAACTGGTGCTTGATGAGCAACCAGACTCCAGGGTGAGAGAGCTGTCACTTTAGGCTAATCATGTCATTTTGCCCAGTCATTCTACAACCATTTGGCATTGACAATAGAAGCAAAAAGATCTCACACAGTTCTGTCCAGTTATCTGTTGCAGAATGGAAAGAATGTTAATGCGTTTGTCACTGTAGTTGTTTGCTTTGTCTTTGAACTTGTGCTGTTTGTGTCTGAGGGTACAGTGTGTTTACAGAGGCTTTTATTATAGTCCGCTGTGGAGCTGCAGACAAACACCGCAACGCAGGCTCAGTGTGCTGTGTGTCCACTGCCTGTTTACTCTCAGAGGGAGCACAAAGGCATTTAACATCCGCATTCTCCGGTCAGAGAGTACAACACAGCTCCCTGGACAGTCAGGGTGAAATGAGTTGATGTCATGTTGGTTAGAAATGTAGTTATTCAATTAAAAAATGACATGCAAAGACATGCACGGAACGATAAAATGAGGATGCTTGTGCTTGCTTACCTTGCTTCAGATAATCTCTTAGCACACTTTTTTAATGCTGCTGAACAAGAGTGAGGTAAACTGAAGACCATAAAAATGCAAACTTCTTTGTCAAAACTGTTTAAACTCTAACAAGAAAAACTGAAATATTACCTTTTGGCTTATTTGGTCATTTTGAAAGTGCAACTTAATATTTAGTAATAAATTATAACATATGTAGATCACTATTTCACATTTTGTAAACGTAAAACAGCTTAATGATAGAACTTTGCAGAACTGCAGAACTGATAAGCCCTTCATAGTGGCAGTGGTAATTCACTGTAGCAAACAGCAATTAAAAAATGGCTGGAATTTTTTTTTTTTTTAAACCTACACGTATGACCTGGATCAGTGGGCGGGGATAGGGGGTAGGTGAAAACAAAACAAATATAGAGCCCTCATGCATGAATCAATCAAAATACAACTTTTAGTAAACTAATGATGAGGAATCACCTTTATGACAAGGTTAAAAACTCATAAACATAAATTGTACTTAATATTGAACTTTTTCCACCTTCTTGTTTCCATGGAGATGTTGTTGTTTTGTCTAAAATGTGCCATTAATCACATCTATCTAGCTTTTATTGAAGTAAGGATTTCATTGATATAAAAAACTTTAAAAACTCTTACTTATCGGATTTGGCTCTCCACAGTTCTGACCTGTAACTTGGTCTGGAGACACTGCTTGTTTCCCTGGCGATAGAGAGCTTTAAAGCCATATGTACCCAGGAGAAGAGTGAGTCCATCTTTTTACAGTCTTGTGTGGCATCTGAACTGTTTTGAATTCCCTACACTGACCGGAGCTGATGCTTTGGTCGTATATACTGTACGTTTACTTCCGGAATAGACGAAAAATAGACATTCTGTTATAGATGAACTCATATTCAAGTTCTATTACTGTTTTGCCATCACTAATAGTAAGTTTTTCCGGACTTTACATTTTCTGCCCTCGAACAAAATGTTTCAAGATGTGAAAACCAAAAAGGAATAGTAAATGATTTCCAAAATATATACACACAGAAAATGTACACTGTTACTTTTAGTAATGAAACAATTAACATGTACTGTATATAATAATAAACAGCAGATCAGATGTGGTGTACTTGTTGGTGTTTTGTGTGCAGCAGCTGTTTGCCTGTGCCAAGACGCTGTACATCTCGGACCAGGACAAGAGGAAGCACTTCCGCCTGCTGCTGAGCCTCTTCCTGGGCAGACAGGAAGTGGGCTCCTTCCACAGCCGCCTCATCAAAGTCATCTCCAAACCCTCGCAGAAAAGGCAGTCCATGAAGAACGCCGACTGTGAGATACATGCTAAAATGACACACAGATTGAGGCAACAATGATCATACATTATATTAAGAGTTACTTTGTGAGATGACAAAGCAATTACCCTTTTTTAACTTTTACTTCATTCAGTTTGTTTATTTATTTGATATGGACAGAGTATGTTAATGGAAGACATGAATCAAACACACTGGATTATGGCCGAAGGGTCACGAAACAAAACAAATATGTACATTTAATAAATATTTAATATACAAAACACAGCCCACATTATTGCATAATCCACTCATTGGACTGTCCCATTATCGCACTATCAATTTGACAAAATATTCAAATAATGTATTTTTTACAATGACAATTATTTCATTGTTCAAATAGAAACACCAGGAAAAGAAAGTGAAAGAGAAAATAAGTAACTGTATTCTGTTCAGAGTTTTTAAATTAGAATTTAATACATCTTATAAATAAATAAATCTTCAATTCAACACTTTTAATTAACATATTTATCTGGGCTTCTTTTTACATCTAGAATCACCTGCCTGCTATATTAAACATCAGTATTCAATTACTCCATATTCAAAAGCTTTCATTTGATCTCAGTGTTGCCTGATAAAGTATTAACCTTGTATTTGTGTGTATACTTCTGTACCATGTCCAGTGTGTATCTCCTCGTGCTCCAGAGTGGCCCTGTTTAACCGGCTGCGCTCCCAAACCGTCTCCACGCGATACCTGTCTGTGGAGGGAGGGGCTTTTGTGGCCAGCGCCCGACACTGGACGGCATTCACCATCACTATGGGTGAAGTCTTATGCTTTACTGATTCTATTGTGTTCTTGGGGAAGATTTGATTGTGGAGTGTTCTCGAGACAGTTAAAGCAAAATTTGGTGTAGTTCACCAACTTTGGTGTAGTTCAAGTGACTAAATGCCATAATAATATTGAGGTTCTCATTACGTCTATCTCTATATGTATGTATATTTTTCTTTGCAAAATCAATATATATCCTTACAAACCCAAAGCAAAAATATAATAACCTTTTTCTAATTTAAATGTCTTCAGAAGACATTTTCAATCTGAAGGTACTGCACTGAGAAGCTAGTGCAGGGCTAATCCAGATGATGGTTCTAGATTCTCAGTCCAATAGAATTTTGTTTTTTTACTTTTTCCTTCTCCCTTTTTCAGATAGTGTGTGAGAGAGAGAGATAGGGAGAGATAATGCTATTCATTTTTGTGGTCAAGTTCGGTTACTTCTTTTAAATCCTAAATAAACCCCTTTGACAGCCTGGATTAGAGCCTGCCCCCTCTGCTTGCACATACCATTGGCACACAGATTTACACCATAAAACAAACTGTCTGGTTAACTATTTACATTTTATGAGCTAAACTTAACCATTTTACTAAAATTAACACTTCACCTGAATCTTATTTACTTTTACTGGTCTTCCCAGTCACTTTCCCTCGCTCCCTGCGCATGAATACGGTCAGTGTGTACGGCCCATTCACGTCTGTCTCATCTGGAAACACTGTTTAAATCTGCACTTATTTATTTAACACTGCGGCCCAGGCTCGGTCAGACCTCCCACCGCCAAATCATAACCCCTCTTATCCAACTCATCTGTTCGGGAGAGAGACATATTCTGTGTCTTTGGCCCTTTAATGTGGTGGGTTTATCTGAGCCACAGGGAATCTACAAAATGTAATAAAATGGTGTGCGCTTAAGTGTATTTTTTGGCCCGAGAAGTACTTTGAACAGCAGTAGAGGGGGATTCTGGTGACATATCGTTAATTAATGATAAGTGCTTTTATGGAAATTCAAAGATAGGTTACGGTACAAAGATATTCTGGCATTTGTGGCGTGTACACATTGGACCACACTAGTATTTAGTAAAGAACTGTGTTTGTAGTAGGTGTATCAATGGTACTAGATGTGCTATATATAGAAGCTATTAACTGTAGTAGTGAATAAGGACAATTTTGTAGTACAATTTTCAAAAGCAGTAGATGTAAGATTAAAAGTTGTGTTGCTTTAGGATTACCTAGCAGGCAATTATATCAAAATAAAAATATAGTTGTGCTTATTACTATAGTTGTGTCTGTAACAAGTAATAGTAAAGTGAAGAGTAATTACCAGTTGATTTATTGCAGTGGTACCTAACTGCATAAGTAGCTGCAGTATTCTTCTTTAAATTGTAAATACAAAAAGAAGTGCGTATGATGTTGCTTATGCATTTTAATAGGCATTTTATCGGATGAAAACCATAAAGCAACAGCCAGCACCATTAGTCAGCTCAAGCACATTGTTGGATAAGAAATATGTGGAACCGGAGACAATCCCAGCAAGTAGTTTCTCTATCATAGTGCGACATCAGAGCGATAGAATGGACTAACGGGTCAAACGTAAGTGTGTTCCTCGCTCACGGTTCAAAACGAGGTACAGGGTCGTTAAAGGGGCTTAAAAAACAGAGAGAGCTCATTGTAAACGTTTTGTAACACATTCACCGTGATGCGTTTAGAAGCCAGAGCTAGTTAACAACAAGTAGCATGGTAACAGTGCACTTCCTGGCACTGTATAATTAGCTGCGAACAGCACACAGCCGTCTCATTTTGACCCACAAAGCTACAGTACTTTCACAACATATCTGTACTGGGACAAAAAACATATTGCTCAACTACATGAGCAAAAATTGTGTACAGCCCTTACAAAACCGAGCTACAATTAAAAAAGTGCGTCTTTAATATATTCACAAACATGTTCTCTATGTCTCTTTGTTCCAGTGGAGGAGCAACGAGCGGACTTTACCCTGAGTGAGAGCTTCGTCTGTTATGGTTGTGTGGTCCAGCTGGTGTGCACCGAGACTGGGATAGCTCTGCCTCCGATGGTAAGAGAAATACACAAACAGATACTACTGTGTGTACGTGATCCGACTGGTGATGGATGTGTGGAGAGGTGAGACAGTACAAGTGAGCTAGGATTGTTGATGGAAATACTGTCAGTCCCTTAGGCGACAAAGGCCACTATGGTCCTTGTCACAATGCTGGTGATATGTGTTTGTAAAGTATAAAAGAGTAGTGCTGAAGTAGAAGGCGTTAGTAAGTATGGCACTTGACTTACGGGTGTCTTTAGTACTTACAACTCTTGCATTCTTACTGTGAGTGACGGACCGATCTGTAACGTGGCATGGTGGTGTGTCCATGGAGATGATAAAGTATAAGTCATACTGGGGAACATTTCAGGCAAAACAATAACATCTTCATTGAGACAAATCCCCCATCAGAACATTCACATAGTGCACCTTTAGGTTATAAATATATATATATATATATATATATAGATATATATATATATATATATATATATATATATATATATATAATATATATATATATATATATATATATATATATATATATATATATATACAGGTTTATATCTATATAACAGGTTTCACAGGTATCTGAACACTGAGACATTTCCGCTGCTATACAAAAGTAATTTTCAATCTGAAGGTAATGGACTGAATAGCAAGAATTAGTAAGACTAGTCCTGCCATAAGAGTTATAACCTGAAACTGCTCTGCCTGTGCCGGCTGTTGGTTGAATGAATGGCACACGTGTTGTGGGTTTGAATCTGGCTCCAACTATTTGCTGAATGTTCCTCCCTCTCTCATCCCCATTTTACGCTTCACTGTCCTGTGCAATAATGGCCTACAACCCCCCGCATAAAATTATAAAAAATAAAAAGGGAAAAAAGGAACTGCTGTCCGTCACAGCTCTAAACCTGCTGGCCTAGTATCAGCCTCTTGCTCACGGCTGCTTATCTGCTTAACACTTGATAGACATCATTAGCACTTGACAGGCATAATTCCTCACTTGACCATGGTTTGAGGAGGTTGTTGTACACAGAAGGTGGATTGTATCTCATCCCACCATTTCTGTTCCATTTCTCACCTTTAGATTGCAAATTATTTCTGGATTGCAGTCAAAACATGTTTCAAAAATAGTGTCCCAATGACTAACTTTGAAACATTTTATCCCATAGACCATTCCTGGATGAACGAAAATGACATTGATTCATGTATAAGATGAATAACCCTCAGACCACCACAAAGACTGAGCTATTAGTGCAGCTGTATTCACACAATGCAAACCCTTTAACTTAAAAGGCACTGGACAATACATCCTTTATTTCCTCTGCTGTGTTTCTGTCGAGACGGTACAAAAAGCGATGGGCATATTTTGATGAATTGTGCTTTGAGACCAGGGTGCGGCCTGGGGGCACTTGATTTGATTTTCGGATATATTCAGATATGATCCTTGGTATTTCACAAAGATAAATATTATACATCTGAGGCTTTTCCTTCAAGGTAGATTTCCACCGTTCCGGCACTTTACATTTAGATAAACACTATAATCCCCATACAAGGTGCTACCATGCAATTTCTATATTTATTGTGTTGAAAGATGTCCAATTTTCAGCCTCAAACCCGGTCTCTCATCACCTGCACGGCCCTGTCCAGCAGATGTTACCGGTGTTACGTAACCATGGCGATCCAAAAAGTGCTGGTTGGCTTTCAACGCAAGACCAATTTGAACTCCGCCGGGACAAACCACTTCACGGAATCCCATATAATTTGCTGAGTACAGGTCCTTCCGGGCACCTCCTAAACGGCTACCATAATAAGCGCAACGGTGGGCCCTCTTCTGTGTTTGAAGGTCTATATGTTTGCACAGTTGAGGATTTTGGATTGGAGCTTTAAATGTTGGGGCGATTGGTCGTGCTGACTGGCTGCTGGCTCTGCTGTTTTATTGTGGTCCACTCTGGGGAGGTTCTACATAAAAGTTACACATTCAGCATCATGGGCTTGCATGTGAAGTATCCGTGGGACTACCGTTTGGAATGGACAAGGTCAAAGATTTCATTGCTCATATACATTACCAATGGGTTTCAACTTCCTGCTCATTGTTTTGTGCATTGCTTTACTGTTTATTGAACACTTTTCACCATTCAAAAATAGCCTATTTTGTTTTGAATTTTAACCCTAACCCTGATATCTAACCCTAACCCAATGGAAACAGCGCTAACGTTTCCATGTTTTCACAAATTGGTAGTAAAATTTATGTCAACAATAATATAATATCTTGGTAGTGATGGTAAAAAGCCTGTTTGAATGAGTATTATGTTAAGTGGATATAGGTACATGTAATGGGTTCAAAGTTTCATTACGGACATTATAGATCGATCACTATTTCTATTGCCATTGTCATTTGATGGTATGTAACTGCATTTAACGTTTGATTAAATTGTACATGTGTTCTTAATGCTAATGGGGCTCCTAATAATAAAACAATAGAAAAATAAATCAATAAACACCTGGAGTTGTATTTTGCTTATTCTATGCTTGTTTCAGTAATCACACAGATTATTGCATCACAGGTCCAATTCCAGCCCTTAAATCCATCACTGGAAATGTTCTGAGCATTTCTGCAATCAAATTGTTTTGCACAACACTCTTTTCATTGTTTTTTTAAGTCCAAATATATAAACCATTTTAGGCCAATTAAAGTCACAAGAATGCATAATAAATTTTCTTTAAGTTAAGATGGGTTGCACCACATTTTGCTGATGTTGGTTCTGTATGAATGATTTAGTAGGGTTCATTGTACTTATTTGACCTGTGGCTTGGTCAGTTGAGGATACTTGTTGGTGGTCTTGCTCTTGCTGAGTTTGTGTCCGTTGTTGCTTGTTCTGCTGTTTAATGTAGTCAAGACTGAAGCTTTAAAGACCTACTTCAAAGTTAACAAAACGGCATCAAATTCCTTTATAAACACTGTTGTTGGCATCATCTTCTGTCCATGTCCTCTTTTACTCTTTGGTCTTCCTCCTGTTTCATGTCGTCCTTTTACATGTCCAGATCATTCCAGTTTAATCGTCGAAATATGTGACGTTTTATTGGAACTGTTTTGTGTCATGCTGTCTCCTCATGATCATCTCAGCCAATTTTCCATAAAACTCCTGACTAAAATGAGCTCAAATTCAATCTGAAGATGTTCCTTTGGAGTACAAACAATTGGCTGAACTCTCTGTGAAGCTGAGATTGTATTTTTTGTCTCTGATGTTTGATTTACTCTAATTATAAGTGGGAACGAGCTCTGCCCAGAGGAAATCAGATTTAAAATCCCTAGATTGTTTTTGGTAAATATGTGAAGGAGTAAATTTGCTGTCTGGAAATTTGGACTGACAGACTGAAGATTGAGCATTTGTTGGGTTTTGATCATTCTTTTCTCAAAATGTATTTAACCAAAAAGTCCTGTATTGTTTTTTTCCCAGGTATTATTTTTATGTGTGTTTGGAGTAAAAACTGACCCTAATTTGTCATAGAAAGTGGGTTACAGTATTATTTTAATAGCTTATGTTCTCTGGGGCTTAATTTTTTTTAATATGATGATGAGCACGGAACATGGAATAAATTAGGGGGATCAAACATTTAAAGGTGTTAAAACTTAGCTGGAAATGTATTTAGTTTTCTTTGTGTATGTATAAGTATTTTTTTATATTTTGGCTGTTTCCTTCTCCAGAGCTCAAAAAGTCTGAGTTCCACCTTCTGACATCATTAAGTGGTAATCCAGGAAGTGTAAATGTCCAAATCTATACAAGGTGTGCAGATTTAATTACTCACAGGGAAATGCCGACTGTTGGAGAGGATGTGGCAGCAGGAGGCAAACCACTATCATGAGTTTTGAGATAGTCCTGTTGTTAGTATGTAAGTATTTAAGGATTGGACTGAGATCAACAAAGCTTTACAGACAATTTATGACAGCACAATTCCAATGGATTTCAGAACTATGTATTTTGGCCTCAGGACTCCTGCCATGGACACAACCAGCAGCAACTCTGGAGCACCCTCCTAACATGATAATGGACATACGTAAAATTGAAAAAAATAAATAATATATTTGCACTGAAATTGAAAACTTTTTTTTTTGGTTCTCTAGGCCATATTTTTTTGTTGGATGTTTTTTTCTCCGTGTTTGTTTTTATATGTTCTTTCATTTAAAAAATAAAAAACATTTAAATATTTGATGTAATGAACCAAAATTTGAATCAACCCACATTTATCCAGTTGGCTAGTGTTGCTATCAAGCCTGGATTATTGTCATATTTGATTGAATTCTGCTTGTTTTTAGGTGATCCGTAAAGTGACCAAACAGCACGCCATCCTGGACGTGGACGAGCCGGTGTCTCAGCTTCACAAATGTGCTTTCCAGTTCAGAGACAGCCCACACTCTTATCTGTGCCTGTCCAACGACAACATCATTCTGTACCATGTGAGTTACAGTCATTTATTACTTGATGACGAGTCGGTGTAAGGTTTTCTTTGAATAGAAATGGTGGGTTATGGCATCATCTACCTTCTGTGTACAACAGTATCCTCAAACCTTGGTCAAGTGAGAGATCGAGCCTGTCAGTAGCTAATCAGGTCCTTAACAGCTGTGAGAGTTTTGGTTGGATTTCAGCAATAGTAAAACCCGATGGATGACTTTATAGAATACAATTAGAGTTTGTTGTGTCTATTAATGTAGGTAAGAATTAATCAAAATTTAATCAAATCAAAAGCCAAATGTTTCAAATAAAATCATCATTCAAAAGCTTGTGGCTAATTAAGACTTTTATCTGTGTTAAATGGCATTGGTGAAAAATCTGTATTGTTCATGTTAATAAAATTGAGATAGAAAGGCCTGTATATTAATTTTTTAACAAAAAGTAAATAATCAAAATTAGAAATCGTAGAAAGTTGTTTTTGTGTTGTTTTTTTTTATATTGCTCAGCCCATTTTGCCGTGCTGAATGTGTTTAGTCATATTTTTGCTATACTTTCACGGCAAAAATGACACTCAGTCAAACATACAGCGTTGTAGTACTGGTAACAGGAGAAGTACTACTCTATTCAATCAACGTGTACACTGTTCCTTGCCAGCACACAGACATTATGTAACAACCTTACCTGGCTTCTCCAAATGATATTGCATAATGTGTTTGCTGTATACTTACAACTGTCACGTTCAATTCCAACTCTTTCTATTTACGGCCCTTGCCCCAGGCACAGAGCCCAATGCGGGACCCCAGCCGAGTGGTGCTGAACGACGGCTCCTGTTGGACCATCATAGGGGTAGAGTCTGTGGAGTTCAGCTTTAACCAGGGTCTGGCTCAGGCCCAGAGTCCTGTCAGCCCGTTCCCTGTCATCTCTGCACTGGAGGTGGGTCTCACAGGCTCTGGAGTACAGGTACAGGTATGCTAACGTGCTACGCTAACATGCACGGGAGGTAGAGTAAACATGTTGTGTGTTGGCAGGTAAACGGTGGGGGACATGTTGCAATGCTCGAAATCCATGGAGAGAACTTCGGTCCACATGTCAAAGTGTGGTTTGGGAATCATGAGGCAGAGACTATGTTCAAGTGAGTGTAAGGTACTTTCATGGACCTACAGTATGCAGTATGTACTTATTTGTGTATTCAATCCAACTTAATTTGTAATTCACGTTTTATAAATAAGATCGTTTCCAAAGTGCTGCCTGTAATAGACATATAATGCAAACATTTAGCTCTAAAAGTAAGCAAAAATACATTTCAAACAGGGCTCATGAATGAAACGGAACTATTAAAAAACAATAAAAGGAATAAATTAGATAGAGCAAAGAGCTGTGCGGTGGAATTCAGGACTAACTGCAAGTGATAACGTGCATTGCAGTTGTCCAGACGACTAGAGACAAAAGCATGATGACCTGTTTAAAATGTTTAAAAGATAAAAAAGGTTTTTACAAAAAATCTAAAAATTTCACAACGGCATTGTCCTACTTATCAAGTTTAAAATCACAGTCTACAGTGACGCCAAGGTTGTTGATTAATCATACTCATCAAAAACATACCATGCATATTTAGTCTACATCTACAGAGCTCCAAATTAGCGTTCTCATCTTGATCTTTTCTGTGCTAAAACTGCACCTTCGCACATTTGACCCTTGCAAATGTTCTTCCTTCTTTAGTGCTCTTCATCTGCTCGTTCCCGTGTCTCTGCTTGTGAGTGTGGTTATGTTTTGCTCTTGACCTGGAAATTTAAAATGATGGGAGGAACAAAAATGTGTTGACAGTAAATTCATAACCACTTTAAATATATGTCATTTCGTTTTATTGGTCTGTTACATTTTTTGGGACACAGCGGTCCGCTTGAGGTAATTGACGTTGGATAGCACGTTCGCCCAACAACCCAAAAGTCAGTTTTTCCAGCTTGGACCTATTCAAGCTTGTTGTTATGCCTTTGGGCAAGACATTTCCACCAACTTAAAGCGTAGTTTGAGTGAAACAGAGCAGCTCTCGTAAAACAGAGGCACATTTATACATGCCAGACAGATCAACCTGACTAAAGTGGTTTAGCAGTGACTAAATGTGCCCTGCATGAGTCCCAGAGCTCAGATACAGCTGTATGTAGAGTTACGCTTGTACGAGCTTCAACACTGACGAGAGGAAAGCACTTTTGAAGCCGCAGCTGTGATGGGACTTATTAACAGAGACATGGCGGCCATTCTGCACCAATCGATCTCTCCAACCACCAACCAATCACTGCCTCTCCAGGCGATGTGCATGAAGTGTCTTGACTGCTTTACGACTGGGATAGAACCACGCACATGGGGTGGGTATATGCCAAAAGGTTTATATCACAATTTCTTTGAGCCTGTAGGTCATGATTTCCATTTGAGCACAAATCCAGTACCGGTGCATTTAATATTATAATAATGTCTTAGACTGCTGTTTCTGCGAGTCCACATTTGACTATGACTGAGCCTAGAGCTGCAATAAACAGATTTACTTTAAAGATTTATCAACAAAATAGCATATTGTCCAAAGAATTAGATAACAATTCACTTTGTAGAGGATACATGAATATCATTATGCTTTTAGTGTTCAGTAATAAACTATAATATGAGCAAATCAATGTAATTGTTTTTTTAGTTGTTTTTTATTCTAAATTTTGCTAAAATATGCAAATGTTTTGCTAAATTGACTTCCTGTAACAGGAAATGACTATAAGTCGCACCTTTTATCATAGTTTTGGCCGGGGTGCGACTTATACTTATATTTATACTATGTACTTATACTTATACTCCGAAGCGACTTATATGTGATAATATTTGTTATTTTCACACTTGCAACCGCATTTCATACTCCAGTGCGATTTATATATGTTCTCTCTTCTCTATTATGCATTTTTTTGGCTGGTGCGAATTATAGTCCGGAAAATACGGGTATATTTTCATTTCCCCGACTACACAACCTTCCTGAACTTTATGTGTTTGACTTGGACTTTTGAATAAAGTTACTTATAGTAATTATAGTTAGTATAGAGGCTTTTATTTAACCTAATGAGAACCCATCGTGTTTGAGACTTCTTCTACAAGTGTAACCTATGGCAAAGAAACAATCAGTTAAAACAGTCCCAGTTACAGAAAAATACCAGATAACTCAAACATGCCTGAATATAACACTGAGTACACTTATGACACCCAAACACTGTTAGAACATGTCTAAAATGTTGAGTTTGTATAACGCGGGGCCTTTGAACATCATGTCTCCCAGTCCTACCACCAAACATTGGACAAAATAATTCCCTCGAAAGCATTTTACTTCCACAGCCCTCTTCTGATCTTGATTCAAACTCTGCGTGACATCCAGCTTATACCGCTCCTTCCTCTGTACGTGCCCATATCCTCTCTGTGAGTCCGCGCCAGCCCGCCTCCAGTCCGAATAAAGACCTTTTAGTTCAACCCAATCTTCATGGTCTAAACCGGTCTGAAACGGTCTGACCCTAATCACGCGACCGTCCCAAACCGAAGCCCCCCTTTTGACGTCAGAGCCCACCTCAGAGCCCACACCTAAGCCGAAGTGCTGAGGCTTGGCTCGGGCAGGACGTCCCATCTGCGGATATACCCCATCAGCAGCAGAGGTAGCCGGTTCCCCTGTTTGTACAGCATCCACAATGAGCAGTCTGTGCAAAAGGACTGGAGCCAATTAGAAACGTGAGTCTCCCGCACCACAGCGAGGTTGAGGAAGGTCTGAATGAAAAACATCAGAAAGAGAGCGTCAGCAAAGAGGGTTTTATAATAGCGCTTATTTCACTGTAAGCATTTCTATACATATGGGGTTTATGGGATTTGCAATAATAAGAATAAGCATTAGTCAAGGTTAATGTGGTCTTTACTTTGGATTCTGTTTAAAAAAAGTGTGAAATTACAGGTGCACTTTTGTAACTTTTCTGGTGGTGGTTTTGCAGCTTGCTTGTCTTCAGGGAGATGGCATTGTTTTGTTTGGAATGTTCCACGGTAAAGCTTTAAACTTTTAAACTCCATGGAGAGTTTAAAAGACTGATCTATAGAGAGCTTCATTTAAGGAAACATGTTTTACAGGGTATATTTGTTTTTTTTACCATTATCTTTGACCTTACTGCTTTTAAAGGCGTGTAAATACTATTATAATAACGTTATTGCTTTTGACTTGGGTTGTTGTAATACATAAAAACTAAAACTAAAGTAGTCGAAACTAGATACCCCTTTGAACATGTATCGATAAATATATATATATTTTTTAAACAATCACAACTACAGAAAAAAATGTGACCATTCCTGGCCAGTTTTAAAATTATATTGAGCTGTATTAGAACAAAGACAATAACGTTTGATAAAGAAAGTACTATCATTTTGTGTTGAAAAGGTTTAAGACCAAAAAGAGCCTTTTTTTAAATGATCTTCATGGTACGGAAATCTGTATCAAGAATCAAGGTCTGGATTTCAAAGGGTTTAATATCACAATGTCAAAGGCGCTGTAAAAAGAGAACATTTTAAAGTTTGCAGCGGTAAAACGTCTTTTCTTTTCTTTTCTTTCCTAACACATTGGTACATTCTCATTTGTTACTGTAATGAGTTTATGAGTGCGTTACACAACTTTCAAAGGCCAGAGCGTTTTGCCTTCACTGTAAAGCTGACAACAACTAGCAAGCTGACAGTGCACTTCCTGGTTTCTGAATGATAAAATGTGTTATAACAGACAGCACACAGAAATCTAATTCTGACTTCTAAAAGGTGCTTTGAAAATAAATCTGTAAGACAAATTTTGCTCAACTACATGGACAAACATCGGGTGCAGCCTCTTGAAGTCAGTGGTTCTTGAACATTACACAATCATCCAAGTCTTACCTATAAAAAGAGTTACCTCTGCATAACACACACTCTAAAATATCTTAAACACAATTAAAAATGAAGCTTACTGTTTTCTTTCCAGATCCCCCAAGTCCTTGGTGTGCGTGGTCCCGGACGTCTCGGTCTTCACCGAGGGCTGGCGCTGTCTGCGGAGGACCATCACTGTCCCGCTGTCCGTCATCCGACTGGACGGGATCATCTACCGCACCCCTTACAGCTTCACCTACACACCTGAGCTCCAGCTGGTCCCTGCTCTCCGGGGTCCCGAGCAGGGCCGCAGACAGGAGGGGCCGCAGGGGGAACAGAAGGGGGACGACCTGCTGGAGACCATACACCAGGAGTTCACACGGGCTAACTTCCACCTCTTCATGCAGAGTTAGGGTCTGAACAATGGGCCCACAAAACCCGAGCACAGCAGGAGAATCGGGACAAAATGAGTTGATTGGGTTTGGTCAAATTGCAGGTTGTGCTCTAATTCCATTCAAAGGAAAGTTTATTGTAAGATGGTCGTGATTTTCAATTGATTTTATGTTGTCTTAATAAAAAACAAATATAAATGTCTTTTTTCCCCTTTTTTAAGTATCAGAATATAACGCAAAATGACCAAAGAGTGTACATCAGCTTATCATAACTACAAAAAAAATCACTGCAAAAATGCCTTTCAATATTCATTTTAAGACACATTTTTTAACCATTTCCACAAAAAAATCAAATTTCAGATTGCCAGTGTTGGGAAAGTTACCCAAAAAGTAACTGTGTGATGAACAGTAACTAGTCACCAGGTAAAGTGACAGTGAAATTACGGAAAAATATCCCAAAATACACCCACCGCTGCTTATTCAAGTAAAACATTTGCTCTGCCCGGCCTCATTTAGCCTGATAATCATGTACCACAACCATGTATAAACCTTTCTCCTCCAGACACAATCCGTACAGTCACAACGCAGGACAAACTGTGGTCTTAACGCAGCAGTGCATTTCCCAAACACACGCTGATATCAGAACAGAACAAACACATACCTACATGACAGCGCTTGTACACTTGTAAAACCAGAGGTGAACAGCCACAGAGTTATGAAAATAACTGCACTTATGAGAAAGCAGACGGCTGTATCTAGACTCTAATCTCTTTTTTAGCCAATCACAGTCTCCAATTCCTCGTCATGCTCGTGTTTATTTCCCCAAACAAACAATGAATAAAACAGCAGTTTCTGTGACTATGACGAGAAGCAAAGTTTGATCAATCACCGCTGCCTCTTACTGTAAAAGAACAAGCTGCGTTACATTGACAGTAACTATAACATCGTTATGGCCGAGGAAAGAGTAATGAGTTAGATTATTCGTTACTGAAAATAAACTCAAAATAACGTCGTAAGTGACGCTCTTATACTTTAACACCATTATTAACTCTGACAGAACCCTGACTGTGGAAATCTTTGAGGACTGGCTCTAGACCTGTCAATTTAAAAGTTTTAACCATATAACTGATTATTAGAAATTACTGAATTCTTAATGCCATAAAAATTTGATTATTACCAAGCCTTAGGCCCAACTTGGTGAATACAGATCAAATATTACCAGTTACAGCTGTTTTCACACTTCTCAAAGCACTACATAAGCCATCGTTCCTTCACTCCACACACTCAGTTGTGGTTAACTACTTCTGTAGCCACAGCTGCCCTGCTGCTGATGGAAAACTGGCCACCAATCCACCCCAGTGGCCACAGACACTGAAAGAGCATGTACTGGATTCAATATCCCAATGGAATCCAAAGCTCCGGTTAAAATATTACCATTCTGAAGAGGTCTCAGATTATATTATTATATTTAAACAGGGTTAGGGTTGATTAAAGTGTATTCATAGTTATACTAAAGAATATGGCCCTTAATGAGACCATTATCGATACTTTTGATGGGGAAATCTGGTCTGGAAAAATAATACCGATTAAAAACATATTACTGGATAATATTACACTTTTTGTCATTTGAATTTGAACTGGTGTTTGCTACATTGACCAGGGAAAACTCAAAGATTGTGTGTGTCTCTGGCTCCAGTGAAGTAATTCCAGTCCAAAACGGCCTGTGGTTCTATAGAAAACTAATAGTGCGGTTGTCAAAAGCAGCACAGACATTTCACAGACACTTTTCACGTGACATTTTATCCTCTAGTTTTAGGTGCTTTTACCAGTATAAATTCTCCCGCTAACACATGCTACTTACCCAGAAGCTAACCCTGTATAATCACTGACATCAAATCTCTCTGATCCGCTATTAATGATGTGTTCTGTCATTTTGAGAGGCCGTAAAACACAAGCACAAGCAGTTTAATGAGCGATGAAGGCCTCACTGCAACAACACTGCTAAGGCTAAATGGTAGAGCTGCAGGAAGTGATTTTTTTTCTCATTTGAGTGAAAGCAGAGGTGAAATAGATCCGTAACTTCCCATTTGATCCTTTAAACTACTTTCAACAGAATATGCCGTGCAGAGGTGGACGGAGGTGGTGTGTAACATGAGTGTTATCGCAGATGGACGAGGTGAGAGTAAACGCACCTTCTCCCTCGAGAAGCAACTGCTCAATGACTTTACCGTACGCACGTGGTGGGCACTTTTTTAATTAATATACAAGGAAAAGTTCAGTGTAGATCAGGGGTGTCCAAACTTTTTTCACCTTAAACAGGGCAGAGGGCCACAAACAACTTGACAACGTCGAATTTGTTGAATGACGAAGTGAATCATTCGAAATTTTGCATTTGACGTAATTGCGATGAGCCTCCACACCTTAAATTAGACCTAGAACATTAATATTAGGTTGGTATAACATCAATATGCCTGAATTTTCCCAATTTCACAGTAAAAAGTACTACTTTTTGTTGTTTGGGCCGACATAGCAGGAAGCAGGAGGGCCAACAACAATTGGTCTGAGGGCCACATTTGGCCCCCGGGCCCTAGTTTGGACATGCCTGGTGTAGACAGTGTAGACTATATATGTCTGTGTATTTTACTTATTAATGTGTACAAATATACTGGAGTTTTTAGTCTTTGAAGTAAGTCACTTTTAAGTATTACCAAGAATCAGTAAAGCCTTTAACCCCCCAGAAACTTATCCAAGATAAGGGAACATTATGTAATAAAATATTGCAAAATGTAGTTGATGTTTTTCAATGTACTATTACTGCTTCTATGTTTTATATCCTCTAAATTAATTTATACCTCAGCAGTCTATTCTGATATAAATAGAACACACCTGCCTGTCAATGTCAATGTGCTCATCAGATCTCAGAAGCTGAGCAGGACAGGGCCTGGTTTGTGCTTGTTAGTGCAGCCACTGTGGCTTGAGTGAAAATAGTTGTCGTGTCCTTAGGCAAG
>NW_027315823.1:13361205-13386205 GCF_026437365.1 Eucyclogobius newberryi
TGTCAGAACCCTGAGACAAACATGAGCAGAATGCTAATAGAAGCTAGCGGAGCACGAGAAACACGGAAGGAATGATAATGATGGTTAATGGAGAGGAGGCCAGGTGTGGTACAGTGAGTCCTGCAGGGGAGGAGCCCGAAAGTGAAAGGGACAATGGAGACACTAGAGGTCTGGCTCTAATAACGTCCATTTTAATCTACAACTCCAACCGGTTTAGTCAATTTGTCCATCTATTAATGTATCAACACTACTTGTCCATACATGTCCTGGTTTGTTTCTAGTCTGAGCCCAATGTAGACTTGGTTTTGTCCTCTAAAGCCATGTTTCGACTGGTTCACTTTGGAGTGGATCGGCACAGTCTGAAAATGTCTTCACAGTCTTAAATAATGTGGGAATCCCTTTTTTGTCCAGGAGTGTTCCACTGTAGAAAAATATTCAGTTGTAGTCATCTGAAAGTCAAAACGTCTTAAAAACAGTGTTCAGATGACTACAACTGATCGTTTTCCACAATCCACAGTCCTAATCGAACAGTACTGGCCCATTAAAGGGGTCTGAAGCGGACCCGGAGCAGTACTAGTTTCCAAAGCGGTCTGATTCGCTTTGGCTCATGGGCTTGTTTAAAATGTACTTGGAAATAAACATTGTTGTCAGGTGACTGGGCAAGAGAGAGCGGAGACTCAGGAAAAAACAGGACGACAAAAACAGAAAATATTCCTTTTTCACCAAACCCTGACTTGATCTTGTGATAAACCACCAGATTTTCAGCGATGGTCACTTTATATGTTGACCCATAACATCAGCCGGCCCAGGGACTAAAGGTACAACCTGGTACAATGCATCTCTCCGGATAAGGTTACCGGTAACGTGTATTGGGCACTGTCCCTGTCTAGTTCAATTCAATTAACTAAAATGCTTAACAGAACAAACATTGTGAAGTAGAGAAGATAAATAAATGCAGGAAAAGCAGACAGTAAATGTGAAGCAGTTTCCTATTTACTTTAGCTTTAGCCACGTCTCTCTCAAACTTTTCACCAGGCACTGAGTAAGAAGACGCACTCCACCATTAACTCCGCGAGGGCCCGTACAGTAAAGTTTTGTCATTTTTGCCGACACGCCCCATCGCGCGCGGATTTGATTTTCAGGGTAAAAAACTGTAACCGACAGTTCCGCGCGGACACAAAATACTGCCAACATCTTCTCCTCTGCCCTCCACATTTCTCATTTCCACGCGGGATTTACATGCGGGAAGTATAATCCAAGCTTCACTATAATGGTCTATAGGGACCAGAGCCAGTCGAAACATGCCGTAACTGGTTTAGTCCAGGTCTAGTCCAGGTTTAGTCCCAGTTTAATCCCAGTTGTTCTTAGTGTGCAGTGTAAATACAGCCTTATAGAATAAAATATGGCAAAAACTGTCCCATCAATGTAATTAAGACACATGTTAAAAGTTTACTTATTAGTACAGAAAGGCATTTTATTTTGAAGTTTACTTATCGGTACAGAAAGACATTTTATTTTGGGGAAACTGAATTGATAAAGAGCTTTTAATAAAGGAAACCGTCAACTATGAATCAGTTAAGCATTTATTTCTTAATTTACTATACACAACGGCAGGGTTCATTAAAACACTTAAAAACACATAGGAAAATTGTGATTACATTAGCTTTTAGTGTAATACATAGATTATCTGATTATATTATGAAGGAATTGTATCTGCTGTCTTTGAGTGGAGACTTTGGGCCACATGTGTGCAAGGCGGACACTCAGCTCCACATATATACTTCCTGTGTGCGCTGACTCCAGGCCCAGTACAACCATTTCATGCCACAATGCAGTTTACTTTTTACCACAGTGAATGTAACAGAGAGGTTTGGACAAAAACATGAAAAAGAAACAAGCTAAAGTACAGAAACATTTATTGGATTTAAATATGATCACGCTTATACAATGGGGTTCTAATGTTGTTTCTCGAAAATGTACATTGTAAAGTTAATCCTTGTATCAAGAGTTGGAAAAATTAAGACAAACTGCAACGACAATTAAGGACTGGACCGGTACCATAACTGACATATGGACAATGGAAAACATCACAAACAGACTCAACTTGGAAATGGAGAAATTTGAAAAAATCTTATTTGGACCTTATGTGCCTTAACTTTTCTCTTCTTAGGATGCTGTATTTTTGTTGAAACTTATTTTCAAATTGATCCATTTAGATTTTTTTTCTCTGGTCCTGCCTTGTTTGTTTTGTTCTTTGTTTGTCTGTTTATTATTATAATTTATTTTTAATTTTTCAAAGAAGACATTTTTAAACCACAACTTAAATCACATAAAACTACACTTCCATACTATACTGTACTTCTGCTTGAGTCATATTATTTTGAAAAAACTGTACTCTCACTTGAGTACACAGTTGGGCTTCTCGACCCTCTGCTCCTGACCCTTCTGTCCAAACTGAACTCACAAATAGCAAAGTGTATTAGTAGACATCAATCACGCAGGGCCCCACAGTGTTGAATACTTTTCAGGTAGTAAAACATTGTACCTGTAAAACATCTGTTCAGCACATGACTTCTCCATCTACACTACTTTCATTACATTTGATTATGCAATGAGACTCATGATGTTTACTCCAGTATTTGTCTTTGTCTGATTTTCATCCACATGTAACAGTTTTTGCCAATGTAATAAAATATAGGTAAAATGTAAGTTGGCCGATAAAAACATAACCAAAATGAAAGTTGGGGTATTTTCAAACCGTGTGTAGCAGAGCGGTTCATTTGGCGAATACTTTTTTTAATTAACAGTTGGAATAATTTTGTTTCAGATGTACAGTAGCGCCGCCCCCTGCGAATACCAGCACAAAATACTTTACCCACGCTAAGGACACAGGTTCGTTGACCGAAATTGACAAAAGGTTTTACATTTGATTAGTTAGTTATTAGTATCCACATTGATGGAGCTGTCACCATCTAAATAGTTAAATTAAAAAAAACACATCCATGACCAGTCCAGTGGAAGTTCAACTGCAAGCATTTTAATGTGGCGCGGGAATCGTGGGCACTATGAGTGATTCTTGGAGGGTCTTCTCAACAAGGTGGGCTACAGTGCAAATTTTACATATTTTGTCACGTCACAACCACAAATTCAAATAAAATGTATTGGGAATTTTTTTGGGAAAGAGCAACCCAAAGTGGCACACGATGTGAAAGGAAAAATGTACATAATTTTCAGATTAACAAAAAAATAATTAAAAACTAAAGTGTAGTGTGCTTAATTGGTGTTTTAATTGTGAAGAAAGAAGACAAATACATTGTTGAGTGGAATCGCCTCCATAGAAATAGATATATTTAAAGCAATCCTGTGGAACAATGTAGGCAATGTAATAATGTAAATAAAGAAGCATTATGCATTAGTGTAACTGTACTGTGACTGTTGTGTCTATAGGGGCAGCATAAGACCATTTATCCTGCTACAAAAACAGTTCTCCAACTTCCAAATAGTGTTGTGCGATGTGTTGTTACTGCCCCCTATAGGTCACCTTCAGAGCAACGTGTAACTGCAGATCAGGTATTTGCAGTAGTGAAAAGCGCACGTGGGGAAGTGAAAGTATCCGGCTATGACATGTTCTGAACCAGTGGCACATATTCGCGTACATGTCAGGTCTAATGACTGCTGACCTCTGCTGACCCCCGCTGACCTTTGCTGATCTTCACATCCTCCTGACAAACTGCCCAGGATCTGTGGGAGCAACTCATATACACTAAAATACCCCCCTTTAAGTGTTTTCTAAAACTTTCTAATAACTAACTAACTACATAAATACATAAATATATAAATAGATAATAATAGTTACAAAGTAATTAGCTAAAACCAAGTTAAAAGCTTACTCAAACTTTGATAATATTTATTCCATTATGTATGTGTTTAGTTTGTTACACTTGGCTTCACACAATGGACATTGAGATACGGGCCAGCACGTGATGGATAACACTGGTTGAAGAATGGGTCAAATGCAATGAAAGAATGTCCATCACGAGGGATTAATAAAGTATGCATAAACTTAACATAAGATAAGGATAAGATAAGGATAAGATAAGGATAAGATAAGGATAAGATAAGGATAAGATAAGGATAAGATAATGATAAGATAAGGATAAGATAAGGATAAGATAAGGATAAGATAAGCCTTATCCTTATCTTATCTTATCTTATCTTAAGTCTATGCATACTTTATTATATAAACTGTATACCTTACCTTAACTTTTTGGGAATTAAATTTGATGCCAGCTATGTTTGCTGTTAGCTTCAGTGTAAGCTAACAGCAAACATAGTTAAGGTCAGTGGGAAGTGGGAAGTTACCTGTAAACTGCTATTTCCATACTCAAGGATATCAGTGATTATCAAACATTATTAAATTGATGTTATAGATGCAGATGGTATGTCTGATGCCTCAGTAACTCAGTAGAGACATCCACTTATCAGTATGTCTTTTCTTACAACTTCCTGCACATGAAATAGTTTGGTGACACTTTATTTTCTACATTTACTTTACAGTTAAAAAAATTGGTAAGGCAACTGTCTGCAAAGTCTTGCATTGCATTGAATGGCGTTTATGCATTGACTCATTAAGATAAATTAACTAATAATTGTGAGTTCTGTTGACAAATGTTGCTTTTTAAGGGATTAATTCTGGGTTAACTAGTATATAAACTAACATATGATATTTGTGCTTTATTTTTGTTTTATTCTGCATAATCTTATTCTGCTATTACAAGAGAATGTTAAATCATAATATATTTATTTTATGGTTAAATACTATGCACCGAAAAAAATATCTAAATATGTCTCCTTTAAGATCATACTAATAAGCAGTATGAAGAAATGTGTGTTAGTAAATGCCTTGTTAGCAGCATGTTTGAATTATATATATAAATTATCATCCAATCAACCACTTCTATGTATAGCAAGTCAGGCGTTAATAAGTGTAAATCGCTTTTTGTTCTAAGAGACATTGTCTTTGTCTTTGAACCATCCCTTAACACCAACTGTCAGGAAGAACAGGTATTTTATTCAGTTGCTGCAACCAACCACATGACAATGGAGATGGTAATTATACTGCCGTCTTCAAAACAAGGACAAAATCAAGTTAAGCAGGAAAAGCACCACTAATCCTCCTGTTAATGTCAAACCAGTTCAACCCCCCGTGCCACCGTCGCACACGTTTTCTCAGAACACAAACAGTGACACATCAGGCCCTTATCTGTACGAATTGTGCTCTATAAATAAACTTGCCTTGCCATAGTCGAGAGCCAAAGTAAATATACCTGTGCCTTTACAGCGCTAACCCTGGCGGACTTTACATTTACATTTTTGCAAATGATGTTCTAGTTCTGACCTGGAGTGATACCAAAGTGCAGAGGCCCAGCCGTTTTAGACCAATGTAAAACATCAAATTAAAACACATTTACTATCACAGCATAAATCAAGATTGTTTCAGTCATTTTGAAGAAAGTAACCTGGGATTTGGGCTTTGCAGGTCGATTACACCATTGTACAGCTGTAATGCTCATGTATGATGTATATTATATAGTTTAAAAACAATTACAAATAATGTAACTATCTGGAGGTGGCACGTCACCTCTACGAGTCTATGGAGTTAAAACTATACTTGGCAAAATTCTCCATGAAGATAGATAAGTTGTACAGTGAACCCTCGTTTATCGCGGGGGTTACATTCCAAAACGAACCCGCAATAGGCGAAATCCGCGAAGTAGAAACCTTTATTTTTTTACAGTTATTATACAATGAAATACTCCATAAAACATTGAAGCTCACACACGCCGCTCTCACCGGCCTCTCACGCGCGGGGCCGCTCTCACGGCGTGTCCCGCAGCTCATACGCGCGCTCTCACCGGCCTCGCAAACTTCAATTTGGCAAGCGGTTTTACGTACGTGTACATATTAATCCATAATGTTATTGACACACAGATAGAGAAGACGCGGAGAGACTGTTTAGCCAATCAGAAAGCAGAACACAATGCATGATGCAAATCCGCGAAGCAGCGAGACCGCGAAAAGTGAACCGCGTTATAGCGAGGGTTCACTACTGCCGTACTGTGGAATATTATTGGTAAAAGAACAACATTTCCATGTGCTAGCTATTTTTACTTTATTTTATTCTATTTTATTCTATTATCATTATTTTATTATTATTATTATCTTATTTTTATCTTTATCTTTTATTTTTTATTTATCTATTTTATTTTATTTCCCAAGAGTTGCCAAGAGTTCTATTAAGAGTGTGTTTTTTTTTAAACATCCTATAATCTGTCCTTTCCTCCTGTTCTACTGCGTTGTAACAACGAAATTTCCCCTTGTGTGGATATTAAAGGATTATCTTATCTTATCTTATGGAAAAAAGCAGGAGGAATTTCCTCCGGGCCAAGTATGAGCTTGTAAAGATATGTAACACCCACGTGTAATTATCCTTGCACAAACAAACCACACATTTAAAACAAGAGCTTTTTAATGTAATAAAGCCAGAAATGTTATAACAATTCCCACAAAAGCATTAATTATAGGACTTTATTACATTTGTGGGGCAGTAAAATGAGCACTTACTCCAAACGTAATAACCCCCCACAAACTTAATAACTAAAGGAAAAAATAATAGGGGAACTATCAGGGACTTACATCAGCATTTGAAATCATAATTTAAGGCAATAATTATAAAATGTTGGAAATATGAATTAGTGTTCTGAGAAAAGAAAACTACAACATCCAATCAGATCTGGTGTTGTTTTGGAGGTCACATGTTCAAACTGGCCGCTCATTCGCTTGGCCTAAAGACAGAAAGCAGCAGGCCTTGTGTGTGTTAGCACTGACCAATCAAATTCTCCCTTTACAGTGATTGACAGCTCTAGTACCGTGCCTAGTCCCGCCCACGACTATCTGCACTACTGTAATGAGCACAGGGGCCGTTAGAGGGCGCTCAACCGTGCGTGCATCAAAAAGTTACTTGACCGCTAGCTTGTGGCGCTATTAGCATACGATCTTTTTGTTCACTTCTGTCGGAGTTTAAGAGAAAGAAAGAAAGAAAGAAAGAAAAGATGGATTCGTCTGAAGGTTTCTTTTGGACTAATAATCTGATTTATTTTCAAGAAGGAGCCGTTTGTGTTCACTGTGTAAAAAATCTAAGTATTTATGACGCTCGGAGCTGACGCAGCACGGGCTGAATGAACTCTGGATACATATGATACTGACATGTACAATAGTGAATAAAGCTCTCATCTGGTGAAGACAACAGCGGTGAGTGTGAGTGTAATGACAGTGTGATGTGTGTTATAATACTTTGTGCAGTGGTAAACTAAGACAACAAACCAAACGATCAAACTGCTATTGTCTTTAGCTAGTTGTTAACGGCGCTAGTTCAGGTGCTTGTGATCAGCTGATGTGATGAAGAGGTGGAGACAGTCGCACACATTAGTTTTATGCATTTATTCATTTAAGATTGTCATTGGAGTTGGCTAGACTTCTGCGTGAGTGTGGAGTGGGCAACAGTGGGTAGTTGTGGATCGTTAAGTGCATCAAAACCATTGTGTCGCATGTGTCTGCAGCGCCTCTGCCGGTGAGAGCAGGGACTGACACGTACTTTAGGGCCTCTTGCATTTTTAGTTGTTTTTGGAAATGCATGTGTCTGAAAGGTCCCGAGGCCACGGTTCACCATAATAATTAAATGAATACATAAAGAAACAATAAAACAAAATAAGTAAATCCACACACAGTATATATGAAAAATAGAAAATGTAGAGATTGTTATTTTGAATTGTCCGAATGAACAATTCTTTACTCTCCACCTTATTCTGGAAGTTGCCTTTATCGCATCCATCCAATATAATCCTTATTTCTGTTATATTAGTTAATACAGGGCTGCTGACCCTGAGAGAAGTTCTACACAGGCTAAAAAGTCTTGTTGGTCACGTGAACATTTGACATTTTAAATTAGGGTAAACAAATAACATTAGTTTCATTTTATGATCTGTTTTGGCTCATACAATGGCATGTTTCAGGTGGACTGCAGCCTGGGGAGATGTTCTCAGATGGTCCAATCATATCCACCATCAGGAGAGGTTGAGTGAGGACACGAGGGCTCAGGTGAGTAACTTCTACTGTGTGTACCTTTTTACCTTGGGGGTCCACAACCTGCTTGTTTCCACTGAGATGAATGTTCCACACATATAACTTTACACAGATAACTTCATTGACTGTTTTTATAGCACAGAGCTTTTGGAATGATGTGTTGCCTACATCTCAGAGTATTTTTCTGACAGTTTTACTTCTACTTGAGAGATGTACTTCTGTTTTTGAAGTAACAGCACTCGACACACTTGACTTGGTTCAGAAAACAGGAAGTATCACCTAAAGCATCATCTCAAGCAAAACACCAACCACAAACTTTCACATCTCTGTCCACACGAGCTTTATGCTTTTACTTAGAATTGAACACAAGGCTTTTCAGAGAAATCATAGCTTTTATAGATTGTTTGTACATTTGTACAATAGTATGGAGGACCAAGAGTGCATTAAAGAAAATAAAGCTTGAATTAAAGATATCTTTAAAAGATGTTTCAATAAATGAATTACTAAACGCTTTTAGCAAAGCAGATTTTAAATCATGATTTGATAAATCGATTAATACATCTTTTTAATATTTCTTATTATTTCTTTATACATTTCTTTAAATCTATTAGTTGAGGTCTTATTTTCTGCAAAGAAAAATGTTTGTGAAATGAGTTGCAACATTTTACAACATAACTTTTTTAGCATGTTTGACTATATGATTTTTACAATGACATTTTACAAATCTTTAAAACAATATACACAATATTATCTACAGTTAGATTTTTCCCCCCCACGTCTAATTGGTTTACACTTTTCTTTGTTGCTCCTCCAGCCACACCTGGTAAATGATTTTGATGATGAATTGACAGATTTGTACAATTATGATTATCCATGAGCGTTAACGTTTTAGAGACGACTGAACTATGAACTGCTGAACAAGAACCACATGTATGTCATATCATGTAGACCCAAGGATTTGAAAGATGATAAGATTGAGAATATTTAGTGGGTTTCATCATTTTTGTTTGTTCTTTGGCCATTGTCATCCTGAGGTGGAAACTCATTTCGACCGTTTGTGTCTTGGGTCAATATTGGGAGTAGGAATGTGGATTGACTGGGAAATCCAGATGCAAACAAGTTACTACATGTGAGTTCTGTTACAACCACAAAGAAAAACCTTTTCAAACGTATAATCATTTGTGTTCAAGTATAATAGACCGTATATAAAAAGAGCAAGATGTTTGTACAAGATTTCTGTTGTCTTTGTCATCACAGATCACAACATCCCAACTGTAGGAGATGAAGAACACATTATTTTTCATTGACTTGAATTACCACTTAAAGGTGCCATAACATGCTTTTTTTCACGTTTCGTAGTCTATCCTAAGTGTATAATTGATAATAATAAGGGTTATGCAACACCCATAACATAATAGTTAAGAAATATCACCCAGACCTTGGACCCCCTCACCAACCCGGAAATGCAGACGGCTTGGTTTGATATTCGCCCGTCCATCCGTGACGTAGTCCCACAGCTGTCTGCGCCGCGCCGCTCCTGCCGCGCGAGTGAGTGAGAAACGATAGAACTTCAGATCAACACCACTTTGAGCCGAAATAAATCTGGTGTTTATTCTACAGCGTGTGCAGAACAGATATATATATAAGTCTTATGTCCATCACGCTCTTATTTCCTGGTTTTTCGGTATCGGATAGAACTTCTCTCCGTTTATTTTCCCACAACTGCCACATAAACCTTCACTACTGTGATAATAGTAAAGAATGCGATATCATTAATGAAGTTTTGGGCCTCTTTGAGCCGTGTTTCGTCGTAAATCGAAGGAGAAAAACTCCGGAATGGGCTTGTGGAGAGACAGCAGCGCGGAGCCGGGGGGAAGGAGGCGGCAGGCGGGAGGCGAGAGGGGAGGGGGGGAGGGTGGTGGAGAGGGGGGATGGTGACGCGTGCTTGCCCTTATGACGCGGTCTTGCCCCACCGCCCGTCAGTTTGGAGATTCGAGGAAAGGAGATGTACTCTGTAATATAGCTAAACACTGCGGGAATCAATCAAAAAAACACTCTGGGTACATATATGAAGCACAAATAGCAATGTAAGAAGGTTAAAAGCTCTGAAACGTCGATTTTGCATGTTATGGGACCTTTAAAGGTGCAACATTTCCATGGAAAAAGCAGGAGTCATGTTTGTAAAGATATGTAACACCTACAAACCTAATTATCCCTGCAAACGTAACAAACCGCTAATGTAATACAAGTTTTTTTTTTAATGTAATAAACCCAGAAATGTAATACATTTCCACAAATGTAATAACATTTCCTCCCACCAACATAATAATTATTTGTGGAGTAGTAAATATCAGCGCTTACTTCAAACGTGATAACTTCACATAAATATAATAACTAGAGGAAAAATAGATTTAAATACACTTTAAGTACTGATCTAATCCTAAAACAGCACCAGGGAGATCTGTATCAGCATTATTCTTACTTTGCATTAATTATATCAGCAAAATCCTAATTTTAAGGCAATAAGGCTACCCCAAATAAATTGTCTGTTTGCTGTAACCCGAGTCAACATTTTTCAAGTGGCTCGGTCGGTAGGCAAATTCTTATTTTTTTTACTTTTGAAGGCAAAAAAAAAAAGATCCAAATTTTTCCATTTTTTGAGTCGGAGTGACCACCAGGGTTCAGGCTTCAACAGTCAATGACGGAAAACGTCTATCAACCCGATCATGAGACTAAATCTCATGATTTTAAGACATTTCAATTGACCTTTTGTACGCCGCTATCTTTTATTTTGGTAGCGAAGGCGAGCGGGGGGAACATGCGTGGGACACGGGCGCCGCAATGTTTGTTGTGATGACACTACTGGGCTGTGATGACGCTACTGGGCGTGTGTCAATCCCAGAATGCATTGCGTAAAACACCCTGACAGAGCCTGGCTTGTCCTATGGACACTTCAGTGACACCGACAGAGGCACTGTAACTTGTTAAAGACAATCTGTCGTCATTAACTCGCGGTCTGTTTCGTTACAGACGCATGTGGGGGACTGAATATGAAGACGCACATGCGTTGCGCAGTGCATTATCTTTGCTATGAGGATGAAAGATAGGATAACAAGCGTGATAAATATATTCGACACGGTGGTTTAGGGATGTCCGGTCGGTGAGTTGGCGAAATAATTGAAAAATAAAAGAATATGACGTTTTTTCAGTCGGCTAGTTTCACACCGGGTCGGCCGGGTTACGGCAAACAGACATATTATTTTTCTCAGCCTAATTATAAAATGTTTGAAATAAGAATTAGTGTTCTGAGAAAAGAAAATCAGATTTAGTGTTTTGGAGGTCACACGTTCAAACTGGCTCATTCGCTTGACCTTCATTAATTTATCTCTAGTGCTGTGGTTGGTTCCGCCCACAACTTCCTGAGGACTATCTGCATACTGATGTCTCTTGTTGTCTTTAGCTTGTTCTGTCTCGTTGCCAGTGTAACTAACGTTACCCCCAACTCTGGCTGTGATAAGATCTAAAACCTGACTGGAAAACATCAATTGAGTTGTTTATTCTGGGGAAGTCGGTGAACTGTTGGTAAATAACCTTTTGGAGGATTTGCCTAAAAATGGCAGATTAGAGATGGGCCAGTAATTGCTCAGTACTGCGACCTCTTGACCTTTTTGACCACCAAAGAACTCTAACATGAACCAGTCTTTATATGGCAAAATAATACTGATTTGTTTAATTTATTTTTCAGATCAACATTTGCATTTAAAAGATAAATTCTGTACAATACTCTGGAATACTCTGAACAACAAATACACAACCACCAGGAGGCAGTAGAGACTCTTGTTAAAGCTTATCAATTGCTACATGAACTTACACTTTGAACAATGGGTCATAAAGAATTATAATTGCTGTTAAATGGGCCAACGTTCCTTGATTAATATTGTGGGTTTCTGATAAGACGTAATAAACTCATGGGGAGATTATTTGTCATCAAGGTCCTAACATGAAATAAATGATTAACATGACTGCTTTGAAATAAAGTAAGTTTCTGTTTTCTTTAAATCAGTCAACAGAGTGATACACCAAAAGGAAGGAATGGTTAATATTTGTCCTTATGATCGAAACAGTTGAATCAGCTCTATTTTATGATACACTTTTTGATGTGGGAAGGATGCCTTTCCACAGATCTGACTTGTGACATGGCCCATCTTATGTGTTTAATGCTATGTCTATGAGGAATTCACAACGTTATAGTTTGTAAAATAAAGGTCACTCTACAATAATAGCATGTATCTAGAGCTTTTTTTAAATGAAGAATATTTGTGTGCTTCAGTGCTTTAACCTTTACTGAGTATGTTTATATTTGACATATTGTGTTCAATATACAAGTAGTAGTGGTAGTGGTAGTGGTAGTAGTAGTGGTGGTGGTGGTGGTGGTGGTGGTGGTGGTAGTGGTGGTGGTAGTGGTAGTGGTTATTGTAGTAGTAGTTATTGTAGTTATTGTAGTAGTAGTAGTTGTAGTTATTGTAGTAGTAGTAGTTGTAGTTATTGTAGTAGTAGTAGTTGTAGTTATTATAGTTAGGCAATAGTTGTTAGACCAGTTACGCTTCATTCTGAAAGGCCTTTTAGTAGTAGTAGTTGTAGTTATTGTAGTAGTAGTTGTAGTTATTATAGTTAGGCAATAGTTGTTAGACCAGTTACGCTTCATTCTGAAAGGCCTTGAATGAAGGTGAGACACTGCAGGTGAATCGAAAATCTTAAATTAGATAAATCAATTTCCAGGCACAGTTAAGAAATCTTATTTAGTATTTGAGAGAACTAGATCTGACAGAGAAGTGGCGTAACTGTTAAACTGTTCATTTTTGGGAGTCATATCTTAATAAAATAAATCAGACCGAGAATTAGGTAAGATATGTACGGTCGGTAAATGTACAAGATTGTAACTTTGGCACGTGCCTGTGCTACTTAAAGGGCTGATGCTGCATTCAAAGTTACCCTGAAAAGTCGGACATAGGACAGACATTTCCCCCAAGTTTCTGTGTTCCAGTCGTCAAGTTGGAAAAAACAATTGCCAGTTTATTCCAGTAATGACTGAAAAGTGAGGATCATGAGTCATTTTAAACTCTTTATAATACATCTTTACACCTGACATCTGATACCTGGCACTTTCCATTGCCTTAGAATACAAACAACAGTCAAGATCTGACAAGCTGGTTGATAGTTCTTTGGAAGCCTTCACATTTGCTCACAAGAGGGTTGGGCTGTTGAGTGTCGTAGTATAATGTGTTTTACAATGAAATGTGTATTGTCTACATGTGTACTAAATGAATCAGAACAAATACTCACTTAAGAAAAAGGCAGACTTTTACACATCCCCTTCTGATAACGTTCCTCGTTTAATATTGTGGGTTTCTGATAAGACATAATAAACTCATATGGGGAGATTATTGTCATCATGGTCATAAATTGAAATAAATGATTACATGGCTGCTTTGAAATAAAGTAAGTTTCTGTTTTCTTTAAATCAGTCAACAGAGTGATAAACCAAAAGGAAGTAATGGTTAATATTTGGCCCCCGTAATGTCCCCCTGCCTGCTCCTGGGAACACTCACAAAGAGCTGGATACACTACCTCCACAGACCTCCTCGCTTCTTCACAGCCTTTTATACATATTTTCCCACAAATCCAGTTCCCCACATGTAACCAGCATGGATCTATTATATTATCAAGACAGCCAGCACGAGATATAAAGTATGATGTCAAAAACGGATAAATCACATTATATTCATCACTGTCCTCAAAAGAACAGAAATGTATTTTTGTGACCATTACTTGAATTCACGTAGCCCATGTTTGTTCATTTCCTGTTGTAGTTCAGTTCTCTGTGTTTTGCATGTTTCTGAAGAGCACCTCTGCCTCTGCTGGTGTTTTGAGCATGTTTTTACCTTCAAAAGTCACCATAAGAGTTGCTGGGAAAGAAAAGCCATGCCCTAGTTGTCTCTTCATGAATGCCTCACAGATGTGGCCAAAAAGACTCGTTTGCCTTTGTACTGGAGGTCTCCTTTAACTTTTGCAGCCTTCAAGACACACAATCGTTAAGAAGCCTTATTATCAGGCCTCGTAGTTTATCTTGTTTGTCTTAAGGAAAAGCCCCAGAGGCATTGAAAGAAGAGTCAACTGCAGAGGACAAATGTTCCTATGAGGACAATAAAGTGTACCTTAACCTTACCTTTGAGAGCAGAACTTTATATAAGTCCACTACATCTATGAACAGGACTGAAAAGTCAACAGTACTTTTCTTTGTTATTTGAGACAGAGCCTGAAATGGCTGTGGAGTTATTGACCAAACCAAAAGTTTTCTGTTTGACTAAAATCAGCACAATTTCAGTCCTCACTACTAGTAATACATACATTAACTAGACTTTAAACATTGTTCTTTTACATTTACTTTTGTAAAAAAATTCTAACTAGAATTCATGACAAAACACCACAAAACAAGGTAATAGGACAAAAATAATCTCTACTTGAAATAGCCTAACAACAATAAACACAATTAAAGCCGCAAGCGGCAATGATCGGCCCTCGCCACACCGCCGCCACGCCGCAAGAGGAGGGGGCGCTAACGCGCCCCAATTGTCCTTTTATTACGCCTATGGATAACTTTTAATGCCTCGCTTGTGTAGATGATTTTCCCCAAATATGAACATGAAAGGGTATTCGCCCTAGGAGGAGTTTGTTAAAGTGTGAAGCGTAAAAATGTGGTCATTTTAGAGATTTCGCTGTTTTCCCATTTGTGACATATATTTGCGGGTCAGCCACACAGAGACCGTAGCACTTAGAATCAAAATATGGATAACTTTTGATGCCCCGCTTGTGTAGATGATTTTCCCCAAATATGAGTTTGATCAGACAATCGCCCTAGGAGGAGTTCGTTAAAGTGTGAAGCGTAAAAATGTGGTGATTTGAGCAATTTCGCGATATCATGGGATGTTTCTGTCATCGTTACGGTTACGCCGTACAAAATATGACTTTGGCTCTCATACTTTTATGATCAGGATGGCAAATTAGAATTTTGTGCAAAATATAATGTCATTTGGAAAAACTCTATTGTTTATAGGCCACTCTGAAGGCCAAATAGTCAGAATTCAGGGAAAAGTTTGCGGCTCCGTCGCACAGAGACCGTAAAAGTTATCCTTTAAATTTGGATAACTTTAGATGCCCCACTTGTCTAGGGGACGTACACCGATTTTGAGGTCGGTGGGCAAAACGCCCTAGGAAGAGTTCATTAAAGTGTGAAACAGAAAGATTCGAGATTCGAGAGATTTAGCAATTTTCCCATAGGGATAACATGGGAGGTTTCCGTCATGGCTACGGCTACGCCGTAAAAATTAAGGCATAAGTTTGATTGGCCTTTTGCTCGGGACCCCAAAATAGAATTTTGGGCAAAGTTTAGAACATTTGTGTAAAACCAGTTTTTGTCCATCAATGTTCACTCAAAGGCAACTCTGTAGGGGGCGCTATCGCGTCCATTTCAATTTTGTCATCCTAAACTGGTCCAAACTTGAAAGTTTAACAACTGATTCAAATTTGGTCCTAATCGGACTCGTTTTGATCAAATGGGAGCAATTTTTAGATCTGCAATATTCCAAAATAAGTTGTCCAACTTTGCGGCTGCGCCGCACACAGACCGTAAAAGGTATCTCAAAAAATTGGATAACTTTAGATGCCCCACTTGTCCAGAGGACGTACGCCGATTTTGAAGTCGGTGGGCAAAACGCCCTAGGAGGAGTTCGTCAAAGTTTGACGTGAACAAAATGGCTAACACAGCGTGTTTTCATTTTCAAAGGAAGATGGCGGCCGTAGGGTAAGTCTGGGGGCGTGGCCACAATATTCTTTTTTTTTTGTCCTCACGAGAGGAATGCGTGTCCCGAATTTCGTAGCTTTACGCCAAAGTTGACCTCGGGGCGTCTCCCATAGGCGCAATGTATTTTGACTTTTGTCGGTGGCGCTGTCGCGCCATTTTCTAACGAAAAAAAAAATGGCCCAGAAAAAATCTAATTTTTCGCCGATTCTGAATTTTGGGCAAAGTTTGGTGAGTTTTTGAGCATGTTCAGGGGGTCAAATTAGAGATCAAAGCGCTGAAGAATATTTCTGTCATAGCAGGAGTAAGTATGCATGATCCATGCCTTCGGCATGGGCTAGTTCACTGTACTTGCCAGGGGCGACGGGGCACCGCTCGCGCTTTCCTACCTCATGGTGTGGGTCCCTGGTCACTGACGGGTGCATTCGTTAATTTTGAGTGGGCTCCGCCCACTTTGTGTTTTTGGCCCTCTATACAGTAATAATGTTCAATTTTTGCATTACATGCTTATATGCACGGAACATGCAAGAGATGGGGAACGTATTCGTGAGCCACTTAGCGCAAATGAGTGCTTTATAAGGGGATGACGACCGCGAATGTAAAGTGCTCGTTTAGTGCGCACTTTTGCACGGGCTTCGCCCGTTTACAAAGGTAATGTTCCATTTTCCTACTACTAATTAGTATGCACGGGGCGTGCATAAGTGAAGGAGTGCGTTAGTGAGTGTTTGGAAGTGGGCGAGCGCACTTTCGCACGGCCTTACGAGATTAATAGGCCTCTCGCCAGCTTGTGGCGCTCGGGCCTAATAACTACAAGCATGTTTGTACAAATGACAAAACAATAGGAAATTCCACTGCTTACGTTTGTTCATTCTACTTCTTGTCAATTCCTTTTCTTAATTAAATGCATTCAGTAGACTATAGTTTGTTTAATAAGTTATAGTTTGTAGTTTTCACCAATATTTTTCCAGAAGACCCCGCACAGAACCACGTGACAGCCTGCAGCCTCCCTCACACTCGGAGAACAGCAGTGTCACTGTTTTAAATCATCACAAAGTGTTTTCTTCTGGAGTTTGGACCAGAGCCAAAAGAACAAGTGCAGTTTATGCTCCGCTGCCTCGCGCTGTACGTGCCCGCGCGTGCGTGCGTGACGCAGTACCGGAAGTAGAGATGTGAAAGCGCGCGCTGCTGCAGAAGTGTGTGCTCACTCTGGCGGCGTGCGGGACTCACACGCGGACATCGAGCTCCTGCTCCGCGGCGCAGACATGAAGCTGCTCCCGCTGCTCCCGCTGCTCTGCCTCCTGCCTCAGGGCTTTGGAACCACGTCTGCGCAGGAAAACAGTAAGAAAACCAAACTTTATTCACTTTTAGTTTGTCTAGTGTAGGTCTGCACGGTCACGTACGAGCTGCTATTATGACACCTGCATCCCTGAGGATTACCATGACATAAGCCTAGTGATTTAAGACATCCGTGATATTACGGCGTGTTTCACACTAGTTTTAACAATAAGCCTGTTTCACACTAGTTTTAACAATAGACCTGTTTCACACTAGTTTTAACAATAGACCTGTAAATACTGTTAAACGCGTGCTGCATGTGACGTCATTAGGTGTGACTCGTATAACTTAAGCATGTATGCAGGCCTACAATCCCTGAAGAACATCAACAAAAAATCCATAAACAATTTAAACATATCTGAACAACTCTACATCATTCTATTGTTGGCTTTCAGATGACATCACAACATTCTACAGGCGAATTTACCTTTTAAATATTTCCTTGGCAAAGGACAACGTGACACCTATTGGAAATTGAAAATCTCCAATCTGAGGTTATGACATCATTCTAGAGTCATAAAACCACCAATAACTTCAATAAGTCAAAACAACATCAATCCCGGGCTGTTCTTCTTACACACCCAGACCCCCACTTACTAAAACCATTAACACCACTTAATACTCTACTATAAGGATTATTTTAATTAATTATCCTTCTCAAAGAAATGGACATGTAGATGAAATGTACCTGTATTAATTTTTTTATTGCTTTTATAATTCTAAACATATTTTAATAAGGGG
Organism: Eucyclogobius newberryi; assembly: GCF_026437365.1. Classification (NCBI taxonomy): domain Eukaryota; kingdom Metazoa; phylum Chordata; class Actinopteri; order Gobiiformes; family Gobiidae; genus Eucyclogobius; species Eucyclogobius newberryi. Next base: position 13,379,282 of record NW_027315823.1, read on the forward strand.
GGGCAGGGCTTTGTAGAGTCCAGCATCTGTCGTGTGGACCTTAGTGACCTCTAGTGGTGAGAGTGGACATGGTAAGATAAGATCATCTTTTCTCCTGGTGCAGGAGAAAGATTTATTTAACCAGATTCAGAATCCAGTCTGTTTATTCGGAGAAGGCTTATTAATAAAAAGCAATAGTTATAACTTGTTGTTGAACGTAGTAAGCCTTCTGTTTAATATGAAATCATGACATTCTTTAATCATGAATGCTTAACTTCTCTGTTTACCCATGAGATCAGAATGGTAATCAAAATAAAACACAAACAATGTTCTACTTCCTTGTGTTGTAGGGCCCAGTGTGGTGACTGTGTCAGAAGGTGCAAACGCTCTCCTCCCGTGTGTTCTGGACTCTGGACTCAACATTGACATGTTTGACTGGAAGAAAGACAAAGGAGAAAAGGACAAGGAGGAGGTGTATTTCTATGAAAATGGAAAGCAAACTGGCTACCAAAGTGAACAGTTCAGAGGCCGCGTTAACATATTTGAACATGAACTTAAATCAGGAAATGCCTCGATACAGATCATAAACACAGGTTTGGAGGACAGTGGCACTTACACCTGTGTGTTATTTAAGGGAACGAAACAGACTCGCTTTAACATTAGGCTCAATGTGGGTGAGTATTTAAGGCCGTCTTTTAATAAATTCAGTTGAATTTCCAGCTTCTGTTGGCTTCAGTGTGTCTGCTTTTTTGTCATGTTCATCTGTTGTGTGGTTACTAGGGATGTAACAATTATGCAAATCTCACACTTCAATATTGTCGTCATGTACTGTATTTCACTCTACAATATTTAAGTATTGAACCGTGATATTGAGGACAGACTAACAGAATTTTATAAATGCTACATTTTCTATTTAAATGCCTTGCTAAGCCTTTTGTTTGAACCATCTGTCATATTTAAACTAATTTAAACGTATAAGTGCTAAAAACAGTCTTGTCTTCATGTACTACATTAGTACATTACATTGAGATAGAGCAAAGGATCATGGTCAATGGAGCTCCCTCTGTATTTTAACTTGCTGAAACAAAACTGCATTCAAGCAAAAATACTTCATCAAACTTTCATTAAAATACAATATGATTGTTACATCCCTAAACTATCTTTATATTGCATAAACTCATCTTCATTTTTTGCTACTTCATATTTTTTGTTGCTTTTTAAATGCATGTTAAAAGACTTGTTCCTCTGACTCAAATCTGAGCCGATCCAAGTTCATACTTATGTTCTGCTACACGCCATGTTTATTCCAATGATCCAGGACTATCAGCATGAACTTTACTCTTAGGGACTTAAAATACGTGTACACATCTAATTTATTTTATCACACAAATGTTAATACTTTTCTATTTGTTTTTGTATTTCCATCTTTAGATGCTGAATTAATCTTATAACCAATAGTTTGACATCTGACAGATGTAATATTCTCCACACAAATATCATTAACTGCTGATACAGTGAATATTAGTGATACAAGACAACACCTGAATGCTCTATTGAAAACAAAACATATTGTCATTTATGGAGACGTCGGGTTGTGAGTTTTCCTTAAACATTGACATAGTTATCAATGTTCGGACACAGATCTAAATGTTAAAACTGTGTTCAAAGTCATACAAAAGATGGAGTCAAAATGAAGCTTATCGTTTTTATGATGTAATAGTTTCTTGTCATTTCAAATATGACGTTTTTGCCTTTTACAGCTTTTCTCTCAAAGCTTCAGACACAAAAAATGTAATTATATAAAATAGGTTTATTTAAACCAACTAACTGTTTATTGTGCCTTAAAATAATGTACGTAGGTTTTTTTTTTTAATATTTAAGCTACAGTGTTTAATAAATTGTTATTTATTGTTTGTGCATATAATAGACCCACAAACACATATTTCACAAGTTTGTATGCACAGCATAAGTCTAGTTTATAATTTGTAAAATATAATATATATTTTAGTGTCAGCCGTGTCTCTGGTTTGGTTTCTCAGGCTGTATTTGTTGAGGGATAATTGAACACTAGACTTATAAATGGTCAGAACAGTGGTTTTATTCATGACAAACTGCTAAAGTTTTGACTGATACTTTTCATTGGCTGGACTCAGCTGTCAATCAAACTCTTGTGGGGCTTCTGTGATAGGCTAACAGATTTAGACCATCCTACAAACATGCTGATTGGTTCCTTTTGTTCCAAGTGACAGATTCTGATTCTACTGAACATACTTGTTTGAGCAGTCTGATAATTCATTGAAGGGTTTGGCTACACCAACTTTTTTATTAGTATTGGTATTATTATTATTAATATCAGCATTTTTCATTTTTTTCTCCGAATTCCTGCATAATTTATGGGGGATTTCATGTGATTTGCTGTTTTCTAAAATGATAAGTTAGAACAAATATGCTATAATGTTGACTCAGGCTTGTAATTAGGCCATCCTGGATATACATTATCTTCTATTGCAATGTCCTCTTTTTATTCTCAACTTGTCTTGGAATGTGACAGAGCTATTTATTAGTATTTATTAATAAACATAATTTGGTTGAAGAAAAGACACAGACACACATTTTAATTATAGTGACCATTAGTAATAGAGAGGAAAATCCAGAGCTAATATTCACCTATTTGTGTTTTAGTTGTAGTTTCTATTAAATAAGGTCACATACATTCTGATGTACCCAAACGGTTAAAAAAAAGAGAGCATATCAAGGGTGAGTATTATAGCCTACTGAAAACCATAACTATGTGAAATGTTTCCAACTGACTGCAAATGCTATGTTAATTTACTACAGGTCTAAATATATTATTTTAGGTTCAGGGGATGTTATAAGCTTCGGTTCAAATAAAGTTGAAGTGGAGCTACAATTATCTGAAAAAATTGTTTGTCCACATTGACAATTAATATATCTGTAAATACTTGGGCCTATCCACATGAAACAAAAACTGGCACAAATTTCATCAACTTCTATGTCGGCAACGATGAACTATAATGGTGGAAATTATACTATTATTTCATTATCATCATAATTAATTATTATTTACTGTCAGACCAAAGTTAACTTAAGTTAAACATTGAGAAGTATGGCGGACTCATTTTAACATGAGTTCAAGTCTGGGAACGCCTCCATCACAATACTCTAAATATTGTTCTGATTATTTGTGCCATTGAACTAAGTTTTGACATCATATGTACTGCAACATTTATTAATATTTATTAATGCAGGAGAAACTGAATGTATGCAATGTTAGCATTTAAGCTAGCTAACATTTGAATAAACAAAACAATTATAAAATAAAATCCTGCCAAACAAAACACTGCCTTCCACCGAAATTTGCTACTTAACTTATGAACTATATAATGCTTTGCACTTAACTCACCTGTGAACACATAAAACCGTTTTTTATGAGAAATAGCTTTACTTTGTACTGCGCACAACTTCTGACTGAACTGCGCTACTTCTGCTTTAGCAGAGTAGTCATTCTGTGTTTACTGCACCGTTACTGACACCTACTGGCGCAATGTAGCATTACACCGGGAACAGCAGTTATCCTCAGGTAAACGTAAGTAAGTGCTACACATAAACAAGTTTGTGTAATAATTTCTAACAGCCCTGGTAGAAAACAAAGAGAAGTGAACTAGTAAGTAAGTAAATTTTATTTATATAGCACCTTTCACAGACAGAGGTCACAAAGTGCTTCACAAAACACAGAATAAAACAATAAAAACACAAAAAACTTACAGTGAACAATACATATACAACAATATACAGTAAAATCAGTCCGTAAAACAAGTGCATTTAAAAGGCTTGACTAAATACAAAGGTTTTAAGCTGACCCTTAAAAGCAGTAACTGAGTCCAGTGACCGTAGGGAGAACGGAGGATCGTTCCAGAGTCTGGGGGCAACAGCCTGGAAGGATCTGTCTCCTCTGGTCCGAAAACGGGTGCGAGGAACCAACAACACTTTCTGGTCCAAGGACCGTAGTGAGCGAGAGGGAGCGTACGGATTAATCAGATCGATAATGTACGATGGGACCTGACCATTTAAAGCTCTAAAAGTATTTACTATAAACTATTTCTATAACAAATATATAATGTATCCATATCATAATAAAATGCTCGGTGCAGGAGGTGGGGGACTGGCTAGATTCACATCTATGCTGGACCATGAGTGTCGCCCCCTGCAGGACACTCTGTCCTCTCTGGAGAGCAGCTTCAGTGAGAGACTGATCCACCCTCGCTGTGTGAAGGAAAGGTTTCACAGGTCTTTCCTTCTGCTGCTGTCAGACTTTATAACAAACACTGCTAGTCCTGAACACTCGCAATACTGACTTAACCATGTGCAATACTTTCATATTCATGTGCAATTACTGTCATATAACATGTGCATATAACTGATGAAAATAGTGTTTATTTTACCATTATTATTAGTATTATCTTGTCTTGCGCTGTTTTTTTATTTTATTTTTATCTTTATTTATTTTTCCCCTCCATTCCTTATTAAGAAATGAGAGGTTTTGTCTATAGTTTTTGTTTATAAGAGTTCTTCTATTAAGAGTGTTTTTTAAACTTCCTATAAGTTATCTGTCCTTTTCCTCTGTATATGCCTGCGTTGCAATAATGAAATTTCCCCATGTGTGGACAATAAAGGATTATCTTATCTTATCTTAATATCCATATTTTTATATATCCAAATAAAGAAATATCCAGGGTTCCACAATAAGTCGTATCTATATTAATCTGATTATTTTTCTTCCAGGTGCAGCTCCAGAGCCATATGTCAAGCCCGTCCATGTGGAAATAAACTGGTCGTTATTGCAGTGCAAAGTTCCCTTTGCGGTTCCCAAACCTGAGATGGAGTGGAGAGACAGCACTGGAAAAGCTCTGTCCTCTTCACATGTTACATCCAGTCAGGATGCTTCAGGTCAATCCAGTTTTGAACTCCTTGTGAATGTGACCAAAAGTGACCTCTACAGCTGTGTGGTCACTCAGAGGAGCATCTATCATCAGATCAATAATACACTGGAAGTGAGGCTTCAAGGTGAGTGTTAGTATATTTGTATTTATTTTTTAAATCAAAGTGAATCAATTGTAGTTAACATATTGATTATTATTGGCCATTAACTGTTTTAATATTCAATTCAACAACAGTTTCTGTTAAATCAGTCAAAGTCATATGAGACAACTCCTGTTATGATTTTTGGCTGTACAAAAATATGTTTCATCAAATTTGGTTTGATTTGTTTTCTCTTGTCACAGTGTAGTTACGCATTACAAGCACACAGCGTATTCATGTGCTGATAATGTGCCACATGAGGTTATAACATGTTTTGTTGCTCTGTCACATAATTGTATTTACCTGAAATGAAGGCAGACAATATAACAAGGCCGTGGCTACAGAGTAGCCCAGCAGTTTCAGGAGCCGCGGCACAAAATAACATAGCAGTTTCGGCCCCGCGCCGCGGCTCTGTAGACACTCCCATATAACAAACTTGGACCATGTGGTTACTAAAACAGAATAATACAGCAACAGTCTATATTCACAGAAACATTTACAAAGTAAAGCCAAAGGCCTATGTTTACACTGCAGGTCTTAACGTTCACTTCAGAGTATTTAATTTTTTTGGAGCTGTAGTTCCTATTGCAGATCAAATGTAACTCAAATCAGTTTTCAGCCCTGAAGCGTCGTATATGGAAAAGAAAACTAAACACATTATGAAACAGACTAAGAGGAAGCACCATTTAGTCAGACTATAGACATCTTTATCTTTTGTCTTTAAAAGGCAAAATTTTAAAGGTTTAGCGGTTTAATCCCCATCTTTTCCAATAAAAAATCACTAAAACTGGCAACTGTTTTATGCCTCTGCAAGTCAGATAAATGTGACTTTCCTGTTCAGACTGCAGTCACTTTGCAAAAGACCAGAATCAAATCTGATTTAGTGCCACATATGAAGGTGGCCCTGGGTTGCATTGGAAAACAATCTGTCATGGAAAAAAATCAGATCTAGGTCACATTTAGGCAAAATAAATGTATTATCAGCCATTTGTGGCCTTTTTAATAATACTCTAATAATTTAACTCCAAAACATCAATCCATCTTCTTCCGTTTCGCGGGGGCAGCAGTCTAAGCAGGGACTCCCAGACTTCCCTCTCCCCCAGACACTTCACCCAACTCCTTCCTCTTCTCAGAGCTCCTCCATGTGACTGAACTTTTCACCCTATCTCTAAGGGAGCGCCCAGCCACCTGGCGGAGGAAAATAATTTCGACCTCTTGTATCTTGTCCTTTCGGTCAATACCCAAAGCTCATGACCAGTGGTCCCCAAACTACGGCCCGCGGGCCACATCCGGCCTGTTGGGCCTTTCAATCCGGCCCGCCAAGCTTGTCCGAGTTATATTTAAAAAAAATATATATATATATATTTTTTTTAAATGATTGGCCCCACCAGGGGATCTTTCTCTACAACAGTTAGACCATGTGGTTTCTGGGTGGTTCCTAAAACTGAATATATACAGCAACAGTCTATATTAGGGCTGTGCTCAATATATATTGATATCGTGATATATTGTGATGGACTTCTTGGCAATACGTGTATTGATACAGAGATGTGTATTGTGACGCTAAAAACAACATAAAGTCATTAGAAACAGCAGAGTTACACTTTTGAACCTACAGAGGTCTGAAACAAGGCAGAGTCTGAGGAGCTGAGTCACATGTTCATGTGACTCCATCATGGGACAGTTGTATTTAAGGGATATCATGAATCAGGACGCGTATCGTATCAAGTTCACTGTATCGGGATGTGTATTGTATTGTGAGGTACTAGGCAATACCCAGCCTGTACATACACAGGAACATTTACAAAGTAAAGCCTAAGGCTACGTTTACATTGTCGGTCTTAA
>NW_027315823.1:13391205-13403705 GCF_026437365.1 Eucyclogobius newberryi
CGGCTGCGAGATCTTGCGTGGCATTGGGCGGGGCGCGGGCGAAGGCTGCGTGTTTAGGGCGTCCTCTTCGGGTATACATCCCTCCCTGACGTAGGGTTTGGGCGGGAGCGCGGGGGGCTCGTGGAGACTGTAGAGCGGGGGATTGTGGGGGATGTAGTGCGGGAAATGCTGCTGCTGGTAGTAAATATGCTGAGGCGGATGGAGGATGTCTTGCCCGACCACACCGGGGGCGATGATCTGAATCCCAGGCTGGAGAGGAGTCGCCGTTCCTGGGGCGGAGAGGCTGCGACAAGGCTGCTGTTTATCGCCGTCCAAGACCGCAGGTTCGGAGGCGCTGTACCTGACCGGCTGGTAGGGCGAGTCCAAGTCCTCCTGGTCCGTGGTCCAGGCCTGGCTGCTGGGAGCGGAGTCCAGAGTGTCCGTGCGGCCGGCGGAAGGGTCCGAGGAGGTGCCGCCGAAGTTGCTCTCGCTCAGGGACGACACTCCGGAGCTGGCGCTGCCCGACAGGGTGGAGTTACTGCCATCCAGGACGGACTGCGGACTGGTGGGCGAGGCAGGTATAGGGTGCAGGGGAGACTGTGGAGAGAGGAGAGGTTAGGTCAGGTTAGTGAAGCTTTTGTTTTCAGATTATGTTACGTTTATGTCCAATGCTGTTGGAACAATACGTTTAGACATGAACAGGCGGGGAATGGCGAGTAGAGACGGGGTTAAGTATCAGGGTATGCTCTTTAGGTTATCACTAAACGCTAAAGACGGTGATGGAGTATTCCAGAAATTGTAGTAAAATTGTAAAAAACAATAAATGGCAACACATTCTACAGAACCTTCAGTAGCCCACCAGTCTTGCATCTTTGGCCACTTTCATACATAAGCAAGGTGGGTGAGATGTCTTGTCTATTCATGGATTTCAGGCGCATCTATTTTTTTCCCCCTTAAAACACTTGTGCCAAGACCCGGTAAGCAAACCTGCCCCAAAGCCTGAACCTTAACCAAATGATCTGTATCTAAACCTAACACTAATCTTGACCCTAACCATAACCTGACTGTGAAAAAAATACTGTGTGTCATCAAAAATACACATATGCAAACATTGCCACCAATACAAAGTGCTGTGTGTGTGGCATAACTGGGTGAAAAATGGAGCTTCTCAGGCACTAATAATGAATTAGATGAATTAATAACATATTGCATTCTATTCGAAAGGTGTTGAAAATGAAATGTGTTTATTTTCTGATATCACAAACGAAAAACCAAATAAGAGGCTTGTGTTAAGAAAGCGAAAAGAAAAATGAACTCTTAACTATAATGCGATGTCAACAGTGAAGACATGTCTGCTGGAACGTCTGCCACCTGCTTGTCTCCATGGAGATCTTATGTCTTTACCTGACATTTTCCACAGAACGACATTACAACTGTCTTTTCTCCATGGACACAAGCAAGGGGATGCTACTTACAGGTCAGATCTGAGGAGAGGGGTCCACAATAACAGTAAGAAAGCGTGTTTTTGAGCAGTAAAAACACATTGCCGTAACGTTTTAACAAATAAGACAAAACTACCAAATCAAAAGGGCATTTTAGTCACACCTGACACACAGTTGCCCCCATAATACATTTAAAACGACACACAGAAGACTCAACGTGGTAGAGTTAAGTGCGTACATCCACTCACAGACAGAGAGACGAGGCAGAGGAGGAGGAGAGGAAGAGCAGGGTACCTTTCTTAAGGAGCGCGCGGGGAGAGCTGGAGGGAGCTCGCTGCTCTGGTGATGGTGGTGGAAAGCGTCAAAGTGCATCGACAGGTGTTGGCCTACAGGGGGAGACACAGCAGGACTGACTGAGAGCGCGCCGCAGAGTAGAGCAGAAGAGTGAGGGAGGTGGAGAGAGGGGACAGAGGGAGGTGGAGAGAGGGGACAGAGGGAGGTGGAGAGAGGGGACAGAGGGAGGTGGAGAGAGGGGACAGAGGAAGGGGGTGAGGAGCACAGGGGCACGCGACCTTTCAAACGTGGTGCCGCTAAAATGCTAAAAGGTTATCAAACCAATGGAGCTTTTAAAAGGACACATATTCTACATTATTTGTGTTTTCATTGGCCTAGACTCCATTCTCCATTCATGACTTCATATCAGCCAGGCGTTTCCCACGTAAGGAATTGAGTTAGAGCTGCATCTACTGGCAGCAGAGGGAATTACATAGAGGAGAAAAACAAAGCTAGCTTTCCTAGGCTCAAAACATGTCTGGTGATGATTTATCGATTTCAAAACAGCTCTAGAAATCTCAGAGCTATGATGTCATAAAGCTGGAATATGTGTTTTCTGAGGCTCAGAGGGAAGAGGACTTACTCAGCAAGATTCTTCAGACGAGAGAATGAAACTACAAATCCAACTGTGTTTTTGATGAGGGAACAATGTAAATTTAGCATAGAAATGGTCAATTTTGCATAACAAGTGCCATTTAAAATTGCAAGTACTCGAGTTAGGGAGTGATCGAAGACAATGTTTGTGAAATTGAGACATCTTTTTTCAATCTGAATGACTGAACTGAGAAGCAAGGAATTTAAACTGTCTTATGATGAATTGGCCTTGCCCTAAGGGAGGAGTCTTTGTTATACAATGGCCCAGTTTTGAGTCGTTCTCAGGACCCTGGAGCGTCTTCATTACAACTGTTTGACTACTACATATGGGGTCGTTTGTAACCTATTGTTCTCTACTGCTTTTTCACAAACTGCTAAGTGACCGATTGGCCTTTGACTCACTTGTCAATGTCAACGTTTATTTATGAAGCACACTTACAATTTTAAAAGCTCAAAGTGCTGTACAGAAAAGTGCAATAATACATAAGGGACACATAAAATACAATCAATTACAAATATACATACAGTTAATAAAAAAATAATGACTCTTGTGTCAAAAGAGAAACGGTAGGTTTTTAACACTTGATCTCTGCTATGGCCTGGGCTAATTTACCTCAGAGCAGGACAGATTTTTAGTTTTTCTGTCCCGTCCATTAACATTTAAAGTAACTTCCGGCTGGCAGTCGAAACGTGTCGATTTCAATAACATTGCCCATTTTGAAACATTTTATACTTGAGTTAAGGGTCATTCAAAAGTGCAGACACGACAGTGAGCTAAATGTACAAATGTGAAACATTTCCCAACAGTTAATGGGGCTGTTTACATTGTTTTGGCCTATACATTTCTATGGAAGTGTTTCATGCTCACAACAAAGACAGCAATAGCACTCAATTTATGACATTCGATTCATGTTGCTATGTGCAATATTGACAGAAAGTAATCTCTAGAAAAGCCATCTTAAGTTCATAGAACTCTTTGTTTCAACTTTGCAAGTCCTTCAAAAGAGAAAGAAAAAAGGGGAACGTCTATCTTTAAGAAGGCCATTCAAAAGTTGTGGGTTTGGAAAACAAACTGACAGTGATTCTTCCTGGAATGGTTTAAATAAGAGGTTTATATCGTTTGTCTAACCCGACAGTTTCCTTTTGTCAGTTGGTGGAAAAAAGGGAGAAAACATGACATTGCAGAAGAACTACACTGTAAACTACACTGAGTATCCATGCATTTCACAATGTGCTTCAGTTATGGGCCAGTTCTTAGATGTGTTTGGATTTTGGGACATCTACGCTATCCCACAACCAAATAAATAAAGCACACAAACAAACCAACAAAAAGCATTAGTCGTTACCATGGGGCAGGTTGCGTGGTGGGACGGGCGGAGCCATGACACTGCCTACGTGAGCGGACAGGAAGGGGAGGGGGTCTCTGCTGCCACTGTCCAGACTCCAGCTGCTGGGAGCGGTTAGTACTGAGGATAAGAAGTAGTATAAGTACTTTGTGAAGACAGGAGTGCTCATGCCGTGGTGGGACACTTACCTTTGTCTGCCACAGAGAGGTTGGGGTCACTGCAGGGTTTGCACGGCCCGATCACCTGATGGAACAACGCCCTCTGAAGATTGGTCGGCTGAAACAAATGTGTGAAAAATGTTTTTAAAAATCTCACACAGACAAAATTGCAGTTCTAAAGATGAAATGCATGTATTGAATTGACAAGTCACTGAAATATTGCAAATAAATAAAAAAAAAAAAAAAAAACTTATTTTATATTTTGAACCACATCTTCAAAAGGAGTAAAAGTGGTTGTGATACATTATGTAAGTAAGTAAGTAAGTAAGTAAGTAAGTAAGTAAGTAAGTAAGTAAGTAAGTAAGTAAGTAAAAAAATGTCAACTTATCACTGTAACGTTATTCTTCTTCTTCTTTTGTTTTATGGCGAGTGGCACTCAACATTTAGGTGCATTTCCGTGATCTACTGTTGGCGCCTTACTTGGTGCTATGTCTATACACAGTGCTCACCCAGTCCTTGTTCAGCAGTCTGTGTTACACCTTCACTTAGTATGAGGTGCAATTCTTCCCCTGTGACATCTTTAACTTTGTAACGTTATTGTTACGCAACGATAGCCACTCTTTGACTGGCCCTTTCCTCCCAGACTGGTTTACTTAAGAGGACTTTGGAATGTTTTTTTTTTTATTGGTAGACGGCATTTCCTGTCTGTTCTCTGTGATGTTGAGGTACATGGCTCTGTTACCTGTCCGTTCTCTGTGATGTTGAGGTACATGTCACTGTTACCTGTCCGTTCTCTGTGATGTTGGGGTACATGGCACTGCTGGGTCGATCTCTGGTCGGGGGCAGCAGCATCAGCATCTCTCTGTTGTGTCTGTATTTGTCTGGGAGAGATGGAGAGCCAACTGCAAACACGAAAGATTTAGGATTTACAAAAATTACAATGATAATGGTAAATAAATAGAAAGGACTATTGTGGTGCTTTACTTCTGATGGTGGAAGGGGCGGAGTGTATCATCTGTGGAGGAGCGGAGTGGGTGGAGCTCAGGCTGGAGGAGGAAGGGCTTGCCTGAAACAAATGTTTAATTTTAGAGACTATACAACATTTACTTTGCTTACACAGTAATACAAAGTACACGTTACAAAGTTTTGCTTTTGATTTTGCTCTGAAAAAGTGTTATAGATAAATAAATTATGAAATAAATAATATGAAATAAATACATATTGATTAATTAATCATATTAATGCATATTAAATTGATTAAATAATAAATGTAGAAATAATTTTGATTACAAAAAAACAAAGAATGTATAAATTTGCCTAAGGGATATGGTGCTACATAAAATAATGAATAATAATTAAATGTATTTATACCTTTGGGTTAAATTGTAAAATTGAAAATAGTAAATTATAAACTATGACATCTGAGAGGCATGTAAACAAGGTGAATACATGTGTATTATGCAGGTCATATAGGTGTAGCGCCATAGATAAGTTTCACCTGCATCCTGTAGAAGTCTTCTGGATGTTCTACCACCATCCCATCAGCCAGGATCAGGAGGTTCCCCATGTTCCCTGCCTCACTGGAGGTTTGAGAAGAGAGAGAGGACGAGGAGCGCACCGGGGTCAGAACAGCTATGGGACTTTAGGGGTCAAAAAGTCAAGCAGGTAGGTTGAAGTTGAGAGTAGGGTTTAGTGGTTTTGAAGGAAAGTAAAAGAAGTATAGGAACGAACAGGGGAGCAAAAAAGCAAAATCCAAAACAAAACATCCCAAACATGCATGAGATGGGATGAGAATGGTGGAGGTACATGCAGCAGTTAGGAAGAGGTGTAAAAGAATGGAAAAAAGTAGAAAGAGAAGAAAGAGAAGAAAGAAAGGAAGACGGAAAATGGATTTCAGTCTTGAACAATGGCAATGGAACGTGAAATTAGTACAGACAATATGTTTTAGTTGGACTTGGAAGCAGGTGGCAGCAAGTTGAAGCATAATGTGATGAAAAATGATTCAATTAATTTTTGGTCTTCCTGTAGATTTTAGGTCTCCTGTCCATCAAGCTTCTTCTACACATATATTCTCTCCTCCTCTCTACAAGCCTGGCAAACCATCTGATATTATCAATGAATTATATCCAGACAAAGTCAGTCTGGTACTTCTCCATAAAAGGTCAGATTGTTTTAGCATTTTTTCTCCATTCGTTAAGCAATGGCATTGGATGAGTTTTTTTTTTCTTTTGCATAATAAATAAATGATAAATGACTTTTCCTCAGCCTACAACAATCAATCTTCTCAACACACGGACAGTATCTGACCACAATCATAAACATAATCAATAATACATGTGGGTGTAATCTTCAGTCTATTACTACTTTACTGTAGATGTGTTCTGAGCTCTTACAGGAGCAATCCCTCACAGTGACACTCACAGTTGTTCCACTCAAAATTCCAAATGTTGTGATTTCATCTGCATATGATTGTTATGCGTGTTATGGATTATGTGGGTGAACATGTGATGCTTTCTCAATGATGACAATGTAAATACAACATGGTGATGGACAGTTCTTGTAGAGTCCATGTCAGACCTGTGGCGGTGCATGAGTTTGAAGCTCTCGGGGCTCATGGGGCTGTGTGCGGCCAGGATCCCTCTGTGAGCGTTACCCAGCTTATCCAAACCAGGGAGGCCCTTCAGAGACACAAAGCACTGCCCTGGTTATTCACACAGCCAATATATTCAATGTTTAAAAACCTAAAATTGTAGTTTTGTAGCAATTTCTTTATTGTGACCTAAGTAAAAGGTTTTCAGTGACACTTTAGCTTTAGTGAGTCCACGAGAATGAGATGAGATTTTGACATCATTTTCAATAATTGGTTCAATTCACAATTTTGGATGGGTGATTTTCAATTTATATAATGATGTAAAAGGCTAGAAAAGACTAAATTAAACATTAAACTAAATTATGGATGAAGTAAATGTCAGTGGCTTAAAAAACATGGCCATAAAGAAATGAAACATACTTTGTTAATACTAACAAATGTCTAATTAATTACTTAATTACCAGGTTTTCTTATCTTAAAATGTTCTGTTACTATGAAGTGATTGTACAAAATAAGGTACTAAAATCCAAATGAAGCAAAATGTTGGTTACAATGGAGGTCATTACAATTATCTGGATTAAAAAGAAGAGTTAATACTTGTGTTTGAAGATTAGCGAGTTTACAACAGACTAAATCCTCTCCTCTTAGTTAGTTTTAATTAGTTCCTTTAGCCATTGTACAAATCCTTCAAGGGATAAATCTAAGCCTTGTTTGTGTTTTTGAGGAGTTTTGAGATAAATAGCAATTGTTCAGGGTTTACACAACCTCCAATAGATGTAATAAACTCAAACTATTCAAGCTGAGTGGCGCATACAAGCTACTAAACCATATCTCCAATAGATTTAAATAGTTTTAATTGAGGAAAGATTAAATAACAAACACATGTATCTAGTAGACTTAAAGTAGTGGTAGAAGTCATAGTAACAGCACATGTGTTTTTGAATTACTCACATGGCACAGACTGGTCCTCATCATCTGGAACTGATCGATCAGCTTTTTGTGCAGGGGACGCATTTCAGGGTGCACCAGCTTCTCGTGGACGGCTAAACCAACTCCCAGGATGTGCACCTGAAAACATGATCACGGAGGGTTATGTTTAGAGCGAGAACATCACCTCAAAAGCACTTGGACGTACCTGCTCCTGCATGAGGTCTTTGAGCTGTGTGATCTTCTCCGTGTCCTCAGAGTGAGACGTGATGTAGTCTTTGTCAAAGAAAGCCTTCCAAAGTACACAATATTAAAGGTGGAGCACTACCTGGTGTGACTGATGCTATTGCTTTGTCTGGAATGGTCCGCACTATCGCATTAAACATATCGATCTTGCGTTTATTCAATTAGGCGTAAGTGCAGTTTTCTTGGTATAACAATAATAATCATTTTAAAACTTCAATGGCTCTACGCAGAGACAGAGACAAGCAGGTGGCAGACCCTCTCTCTGAAAAGTGACATAGTGCACCTTTAAATGCAGGACAAAATGAAGGTTCTCTCACCTCCTGGTAGCGTGCGATGCCCCCGTTGACGGCGGCGTCGATGACCCCGTTCAGAGTCATGCTGAGCAGGTTGATGTTGCCCTGCAGCTGCTTGTGCTGGTACTGACTGATCAGAGTACGAAGCTCCTGGTTCTTGTTCTCCACCACACTGACAGCGTTCTCCAGAGGACTCACCTCCAGCTGACAAAATCATAGTTATATTAGTGAAAGCTTTTTCTTTTGTGACAACAGTGACAAAAAGAAAAATATCCTTATTCTTATTCAAAATTTTCAACAAATCAGAACCAGCTACAACTTCTGTTGGATTGGAGCTTTCATTCTGGACCTCTTTAAAGTGCCCCCTACAGGTCGGACTACTCATTGAACTAAAGTGCAGTTGAGATGAATATATTTTGAATTGTGCTAAAAAATTATAAAAATGTTATAAAAAAGAATTGCACATTTTTTAGTTTTATAATTTCACTTCCTGTTTGTAATTGATGACATCACACTAGGAAATTACCCAGCAAACACTGGGCAAAAACTCATCTAATGTCACAATTTTATTAATTTGATGGGAGGTACTTTATTTTGTTGAATTAATGTTTAGAGAGTCAAAAAAGTAGTTTCTTTGCATAAATTATGCATAAACCTTGACTGCAATGAGTATCCCTATTTTCTACAGATTTTTTAATGTTTTCTACACAAATACCTACTCGATTCATGTAGAAGGAATAAATACACCCAATAAAGTCAAAATTAGAAGTCACAGGCACTTTAAATCCCTCTAACCTGGAGCTACTGGTTGAACTGTGTTGTACTTTTGTGATTACATTTTGCACACTCACCAGTTCTCTCTTCTCCACCTCAAACCAGCGTGAGATCCCCGGCAGAGGGTGAGTAAGAATTAAGGTTGTTCTCTCTATCCACAGACTCTGAAATACACACAAAATACTCATTACGGTTTCTGTCCATAAAGTAAAGAACAAACTGTTTTTGGTGGTACCTTGAACTCGTTGTCCTTGTCTTTGGGGGCCTTGTGGAAGGGGCGGTCGTAGCGGAATCGGCGCACGTTGTTGACCCTGTAGAAGCTCTTGATGCGGTCGGGCACTCGCTCCATCTGCAGCACAGTCACGTTCTCTGGGACCGGGGTCACAGCATAGATCTGCAGGTCTGAGCCACGTGTCAAAGAGCCTTCCACACCACCATGTATGTGAATCAAAGCATGGCACTGCAAAACTGTCCGTGACTAACAGGGCGTTGAAATATTCATCTAACCCTAACCCGAGTCTCTAACAAAGATAATACATAAGGATTTTTCAATGTTTTTCTGTCCGTAAAATGGGGACCACCAACTTCCATTCAGTCGAACCGATTGTTTTTCACAGCTACAAGAGATTATATTATTGTTTTTTGGAAGGGTTTAGGGGCAAAAAAACATATCACAGCCATGTTTTCTTCTGGAAAATGTCCCCTAATATAAGAAAAATGTGATTATAGTGCAATTTACCCTATTTGGTAATTTAAAAAATCTCTGGGAAACCTGTTCGAAACTAGTCAAAAAATCTCTGAAAAACAAGTCAATATGTTAGATTTGATTGCAAAAAGTACAATTACAAATAACACTACAGAGACTATTAAAAAGAAATACTATACAATATAAACACATAAGAGGGAGTTTATATACTTTGGTAAGTGCAGGTTTGTTCTCATAGTCCCATTATATTGTTGTTAGCCACATTTTGAAAGGATACACTGAGCGTCACACTGTAGGATGCCCTCATCTGGCTGGTTTGGGTGCTGCATCGCAATGGCCTGTGGAAACTCTCCCAGCATCCTTTGCTGGAACGCCTCCAGTCGCTCGTAGTCATGGCCACGGCACACAAACTCCTTGTTCTGGAGAAGAAAAAAAAGGTTTAGACCTGTTTATTTCCAAATGTTTTCCTTAATCCTGTGTCCAAGCAAAGTTAGAATTTCCCTTGATTGTTGCCTCACAGGTATACAGACTCCTCCTGCATACTTTTAAATCCCATAATCCATCCCACTTAGAAAATGTGAAATACTAATCCCAAAGTGACTAAAAGCATGTTTAAAAGCCAATCTCTATCTCCAATTTAAAATAACAATATAAAAACATATTTCTTTAATAATACAGGCTACATAAAATAGAAAATAACGGTCAAAAACACAAATATTGGGACAATAATAACTGTATGACAAATATCTAATCAATAAACACAAGTTTCGAAAATGAATAGACGTTTATTTGGACTGACCCGAAGAAAGAAGGGGAACTTCCTGCCATAAAATCCAACTCGGAAAAACTCTGGCTCCAGGCGCTGCTGCTCCATGATGTTGTCGTAATACGCTGCCTCCATTTTCTACACCACCACAGGTCAAACGTATTATATATTTATTGTATTATTGTATTCATTTACTAAAAACATATGTCCTTGCGTCTTATTATGAGTCTTATAATACTTGACAATGCTGCGTGCTGGACTGTGTACTCTGGTTTATGTGTACTCTGGTGTATGTGTACTCTGGCGTACGTGTACTCTGGTGTATGTGTACTCTGGTGTACGTGTACTCTGGTGTACGTGTACTCTGGTGTACGTGTACTCCGGTGTACGTGTACTCTGGTGTACGTGTACTCCGGTGTACGTGTACTCTGGTGTACGTGTACTCCGGTGTACGTGTACTCTGGTGTACGTGTACTCTGGTGTACGTGTACTCTGGTGTACGTGTACTCTGGTGTATATGTACTCTGGTGTACGTGTACTCCGGTGTACTTGTACTCTGGTGTACGTGTACTCACCCGTATCCAGCTGAGGCTCTGGTAGTCGTACAGAGACTCGTACTGAAAGGCCAGCTCTCTGCACAGAGGGATGCCAAACTCCCAACACTGCAACAATGACACGTGGATCACAGGTTATTAATGTTCCAATGCACTTAGAAATATGGTCATCTCCTGTACTTTAAACTACTTTTAATTTAATGAAAACTTAACTGAAGAAATGTTCAAATATTATTCAATTTAAGTATACTTGTAAACATATAAAAACGATAACATTATATTTAAAGTAATTGTGTTCATCCATTGTATTTTCTTTGCTTTTTAAGTGGACAATATGTCTATTAATTGTGTAACAAATGGGGTAATGATTAAATAATACTCATGTATGTGGAATGTATTACTTGTACATTCTCATAAAAGAGCAAATAAAATGAAATTAAAAGACCACTGTATCCAAGATGAATGGATTTTGCCCCAAATTGAACTGAACCGAGACTACATGAATATATTACTGTATACAATAACAAATGATATTATTAGGGAAGCAAAACAGACAAGGAGACATTCACATCAATACAAGGGTTATTTTACACTTTGAATATCCAATAGTATGCAGTACGTATGTTGCTTTTACTACTACTACTTTAGAATGCCTACGCTTTGCTACTGTATTTGGTGAATGACACAAATCTCACAAATCCTTATGCACATGGTTATTATCCACAAACATTCATTTAAGACGCGAGCTCAGCTTCAGAACAGCTTTTTCAGACGACTAAGTGAAGCTACAGTGGACCACCAAAGCACAGCCAATCAGAGCGCTGCTTTCAGCTCTTCTTTCTGGGAGTCTAGATTCTTGAAGTGACATAAAATTGTTTATTATTTGATGCAGGCAGCGCGCAGCCGTCTTATTTTTGTCACAAAGTGCTGCTTTTGAAAACCGTATTTTCCGGACTATTGCACCTTTTTTCATAATTTTGGCCGAGGTGCAACTTATACTTGTATACTTATACTCTGGAGTGACTTATATGTGTTATTATTTGTTATTTTCACACTTGCAACCGCATTTTATACGCAACTTATATATATATATATATATATATATATATATATATATATATTTCTTCTCTATTTTGCATTTTTTGTCTGGTTGCGACTTATAGTCCGGAAAATACGGTATTTGAAGCCTTTGGAATCTGACAGAGTTAATTCACACCAAAGGCTTTTCAAGGCATTTTAAGTGGAAAAATGACATATTTACAATTCAGTTGTCGTCGTCTGAAAACGTCCCATTAAACTCTGTACTGTGAGATGCATATCGTGCTAATATGGAGAGATTTAGATATTAATATTAGATATCGTGCCCAGTTTCCCAGCGTACCTTGCCCTTGTTGAAGTAGTGAATGACCTTGCGGCACAGGCCCTCTTTGCGGTGCCACTCGCTCTGGGCCGGGTAGTGCAGGAACTCCCTGAGGGGCCGCTCGTCCCAGTGGAGGAGCTCCCAGTACAAGAGCAGGGTGAAGGCCGCCTCTGCAAACAGCACACGGAGCCACTTAGACCAGCTCAATCTACTGCCATTTTACAAACAAAATCACAACCAATTTTGAGTAAAGGTTTGAGTGTTATCTCATCTCTCAATATTATGTACTATTAACTATTGTAGAATTATGTTTGTACTTCCTTTCAATACATAGAGGAAAACCATAAATACATCATGGTGAATGCAAATGTATATGAACAATAATCCAGTTTAAGAAAAATGGAATTCTACTGAGACGTTATTTAAAAGTTG
>NW_027315823.1:14013705-14181205 GCF_026437365.1 Eucyclogobius newberryi
ACCTTTATCTACGAGGTTTTAACACGCTACATTTCCTTCCTCAATGAGCCAGCAAAAGACTATATTTCAATTTCTATACTTCCAGAGCTTTACGACTTCACCCTACATCCTCCGAGTCACTGACTTAAACAAATATAATTAGATTTCAACATTTTACACATGTGGCGCCTGTCTTTGCATCACTGCCTGTTCAATAGGTCAGTCTTCTGCTGTACTTCTACATTAAACATAACAGAAAAACTTCGAAACTTGGACTGGAAATGTTAATAATGGCAGCAGACTAACAGACATAATGGAGGACATGTCTATTGTAAGGAAAAGCCAGTGACACACAGACATTACGTCATGTGACACACTGTATCCTGTGACAAATGAGTTTAACAGTAACTGGATACTAACTAAATATAGACATCCAGAGGTGGATGTTTGCATAAGAGGACTACCAGGGTGAAAAAAGATGCTGAAAAAAATAATATATGGTATTAGGGCTGCAAATAACAATCATTTTGCTAATCAATTAGTCTAGTAATTACTCTTTTGATGAATCAATTAGTTATTTGAAATGCAAAAGTCCATGATGAAAAGATTTTAACTAAATTTAACTCAGATGAAGTTGTTTGAGGAACCTGGTGGAGCACATTTATGGGGAAAAAGAGTGTTTTGAGTAATAAAACTAAATGTACACATTTTCCACATCATTTTCATGCATTTGAGGCTCAATTTCAGTCACAAAACTTCATTTCTCAGCTCATGGCTTGTTTTTGAACCTATGTATGGACAGGCTAACGATTATTCAATCACTAAATCGGTTGATGATTATCTCAATAATCAATTAGTTGCGATTAATTGATTAACTTGTTCCAGCCCCATATAGTATATAGTAGGAGTCAACGCCTTTGCATTTCTCTAAAACAAAGAAACACAATCAACATCCCTCATCAAAAACATACCTGGAGTTGTAATTAGCTTAATTCATTCTGATTTGATGAATTCTGTTTAATAAGTCCCTCATACCTGTGAGCCTCACAAAACACTCACAATGTCCGAATGTCCACCCCAGTCTCAAACCCTCACTTACTTTAGCCCCACACTCTTTAGTACGTTCATTCACAGCAGCTAGGAGAAAGCAAAGTCTGCAAAACAGATCAAATTTAATGTCTGTAATAAATATTGGTCAAATCCATCTGGCACGCACATATATATGGACTAATAATCATCATACAAGTTTTATTTATTTTATGGATCTCACGTTGCACATCAAACAAACTGGATTATTCCGCTTTTTGCCTGTGATGGTGATATATTTGAACAGCTCAAGCTCAAAGTAAACGCCCAACAACATTTATTAAAGAGTGTTTTATAATCACGGCTTCGGGTTGTGTGCAGTTAAAGACCTGTCGCTGACTCTCCCAATGCATTATGGTCTATATTGACCGGTGTAGGGACCAGCGTTGGACACTATTTTACAAAGTGCACTGTGGGAAATTTGGAGTGCACTACTTTTCCCCTGCTGGACATTTGTACAGCACTAAAAAACATGTGAGCCCTAAATAGTCCATTATAGTTTAAATAATAGTTTCAAATTTCCCAGATTTGTAGACCTCCGAAAGAAGTAATGTACAGTATTCAAGCTCTAAAATATGATGTACTCAAGAGCATGTTTAAAGGCCAAAAAACAAAGAAATAATGCGTAATATGTGTCCTTTAATTATTTTTCTTTTCTTTCAACAACAGCAAAAAAAACATCACAAAATCAAAAGCGTAATATCGATAAATATTCAAATCACTGTACACAAACCTAAACTAAATCATAAGGTTAAGGTCGAATAAATAACGCAACATTTCACAACAATCACAAATCAGCCTGATAAAGTGTTAGTTGTACCTGAATGAGAGAGTTGTAGTCTGGGTCCACTCTGGCTCCAGGGTCTCGGCTCTGGACCAGGACCAGGACCAGGACCAGGACCAGGACCAGGACTGGACTGGGCGGACCGGAGCAGAAGCACCAGGCACAGCAGGACGCTCTGGAGGTGACGCACTTGGGACTGGAACGACGCCATGTTGGGTGTGACCGGTCTGGAGCCGCTTACATCACACTGGAGCATCTGAGATCTGCAGGGGAAAGAGGAGGATCTGGATTCATATTTACTTATCAATAAGAGTTTTATCTTTGGGACATTGTAAGGACGAGTTATCTTTGTGAGAAAATGGTAAGACAAATCTGGAATCTTGTTTACATTCATGACATCGCCGTTTGATTAAGGAATTCTTTCGTGCAAATTGTACTGGTGGTTAAATAGTTACGTCAATCTCTGATAAATTCATATTACATTACTGTATTTTCTGGATCTTTTTTCATAGTTTTGGCCGGAGTGCGACTTATACTTATGTTTATACTTACAAAATTATACTCCGGAGCGACTTATATGTGATATTATTTGTTATTTTCACACTTGCAACTGCATTTCATACTCCAGTGCGTCTTATATATGTTTTTTTCTTCTATTATGCATTTTTTGGCTGGTGCGACTTATACTCCGGTGCAACTTATAGTCCGGAACATACGGGTATATATTTTTAAGGTGCAATGACTGAATGTATGGGATTTTGTATTGCGCTCTGAGGACACAAACTGGACATTTTGTGTTTCAAAATGTGATGGTTCAATCTCTGACCTCTGTCACTCATAGTTGTGTTGATATTGACCAAAAACTACGTAAAAACATAGTGGGAGAATATCAGCCTTGTTGCTCATCAGTCTAAATGATGGACTAAAGAGAAACAGTATGAACACAGTTTACAGTTTATAGTTAGAGAAATTTATATTTGATTTCATTAGAAGAGCTGCAATTTAATCTATACCGTATTTTCCGGACTATAAATCAAACCTTTTTTTCACCGGGGTGCGACTCATACTTATATAAGTAAGAGTCGTTTGTTAATCGTAAGATTAACAAAAAAGATTAATCGTAAGATTAACAAACCCTCCAGCTCAGCTGCCGTTAGAACTCATTTCCACATCCAAGTGTAATGGGTTTGCATTATTCTTTAATGACAAAGTTCAGGGCATTAAAAATGCTATAAATCCCACAATGCAAAAAATTACCCTAAAACCACCAAGACACTTAGAGCTAACTCACTTTGCACCAGTAACTGACAAAACTGTCCATGAGATCATCACCAGTCTGAGTTCATCTACATGCTGCCTTGATGTGTTACCCACCAGATTTCTAAAGTCTGTGCTGAACAGTTTGTTAGCACCATTCACTCACATAGTTAACATGTAGCTTCAATCTGGAACATTCCCAATGTCTTTGAAAACTGCGGTCATAAAGCCTCTCCTAAAGAAGAGCAGTCTTGATGCCGCAGTACTGAGTCATTACCGGCCCATCTCTAATCTACCATTTTGGGGCAAAGTCCGTGAAAAGGTTGTTTACCAACAGCTCACAGATTTCCTCTTAATAAACAACTCATTTGATGTTTTTCAGTCAGGTTTTAGACCTCATCACAGCACTGAGACTGCTCTTGTCAAGGTGACAAATGACATCCGCCTGAACACTGACACGGGCAAAGCCTCAGTCTTAATTCTGTTAGATCTGAGTGCTGCTTTTGACACTGTCGATCATGGGATCCTCTTACAGAGACTAGAGGACTGGGTGGGCATCACTGGCACTGCCCTAAACTGGTTAAGGTCCTATCTGGAAGACAAGAAGTACTTTGTTGAAATTGGTAGCTGTGTCTCAGACCACATGACCCTGACCTGTGGAGTGCCCCAAGGGTCAGTCCTGGGTCCCCTTCTGTTCAACCTCTACATGCTGCCGTTGGGTCAGTTGATACGCAGTGAAAATGTGTCCTATCACAATTATGCAGACGACACTCAGACCTATGTTTCACTATCGGCAGGTGACTATGGACCCGTAGATTCACTCTGTCACTGCATCCAACAGATCAGTGTGTGGATGCAAAACAACTTTCTCCAGCTGAACTCAGACAAGACTGAAATAATCGTTTTTGGCCCACAGAAACAAAGAGAAAGTGTTAGCGGTCACCTCCAGAGTCTCGCTCTAAAACCTACAAACCAAATTAGAAATCTGGGGGTAATAATGGACTCAGACTTGAACTTTAATTGCCACGTCAAATCAATAACATCAGCAGCTTTTTACCATCTAAAAAACATTGCCAAAATCAAAAATATACTGTCAAAACCAGATTTAGAGAGACTTATCCACGTGTTTGTCTCCAGTAGATTAGACTACTGTAACGGCCTGCTCACTGGTCTCTCCAAACGAGCTGTAAAACAGCTGCAGTACATCCAGAACGCTGCTGCTCGGGTCCTGACCAGAACCAGGAAGTATGATCACATTAGTCCTGTTCTCAGGTCTCTGCACTGGCTCCCTGTGGCTCAGAGAATAGACTTTAAAGCAGCTCTGCTTGTGTACAAGTCTCTCCATGGCCTAGCACCAAAGTACATCTTGGATATGTTAGTGCCATATGAACCATCTCGGACTCTGAGGACCTCAGGGACCGGCCTCCTGCTGGTGCCCAGAGTCAGGACAAAACATGGGGAATCTGCGTTTCAGTTTTATGCAGCTAAAATCTGGAACAGTCTTCCTGAAGATGTGAGACAGGCTTCTACTCTGACAATGTTCAAATCTAAGCTAAAAACAGTTTTGTTTAGCTGCGCATATGACTGAAAGGATTTTTTCTTATTAGTTTAGAAAATCAGTTGGATTGATAATTTTTAATTTAGTTAATTTTATTGTATTTCTGTAATTTCTTTGTGATTTGAATGCATTTTTCCTGCTGTGTGAAGCACTTTGAATTGCCTTGTGTATGAAATGTGCTCTACAAATAAACTTGCCTTGCCTTGCCTTGCCTTGCCTTGCCTTGCCTATACTTATACTTACGACTTATATGTGATATTATTTGTTATTTTCACACATTTCATACTCATGTTTTTTTCTTCTCTATTATGCATTTTTTGGCTGGTGCGACTTATACTCCAGAAAATACGGTACTTGTTTGACTTTCTTGTGTGAGCTTTTTTTATTTGAAAAGCTGAAATCTGAAGCCCTTAACTTCTTCATCACATTGGCAACAGGATGGTAATGGCGTGGTCACTAAATGTGTAATTACATGTTAATTACCTAGGAGGTTTCATAATATGGTGAATCTTAACCAAGTATGATGAATGAATGAACACAAAACACTGTTAGTATTTACACAATTCCAATGTTTCTATCCAATGTCCGTGCTATTACAGCGCCATTGAAAACAAAACAAAAACCTAGTGATATTATGTCCTTTGGTGGTCTGAAAACCTCCTCTTATGCCATAATCCTACTTAATTTTGTTGAGTACAGTCCGTTTAAACTTGACTAAATCGTTGAATCTGAGCCAAGATAATCCAGCGGTTCTCTCTCTCTCTTTCGTTTTCTCAGTAATCATTTACGGCCACTTTGAAATTCGCTGACACGATCCTCTCCAGCTTTCCACGCGATACAAGAAAAATGACCACCACCGTCTGCGTCAATATGTTTCATACCAACAGACTTTCAATCGTACAAAAACAGAGAATTTAATGTACTGTTGTGCTTCTCTTAGTAGGTGCTTTCTCCTGTATTTCTAAGCCTCAAGCCTAAATACTAGAAGATGAATAGTCCAGTTTTCTGCGACATAGTTTAGCTTATTACAAAATATAGAATACAAACATTTAACACATTCCCACACAGTCTAATCCTTTTTATCCTGATTTTAAGGGTTAGGGTTATTTTGAAAAGTTGAGTAATAAAATGTTGGGGTCGATGTTGATTCAGTACTTTATGAGGACCTTTACTTTAAAATACTTGACTTTACAGATATGAGTGACGAGGAAAATATGGTAAAGATCCAATCGCAATTTTGACATTAATTTGTTTATTTGGGTAAAATGTCACATCTTCTGCATTGCTGTAGGATAACATAACATAATAGAACACCAATTGGACAGAATGTTCTGACTTGGTTGTTCATATTTGGGGGAAAACACACATGTCAAAGCGATCCTTAAGCTCATCCTAAAAACATTCTTTATTGTAAACTCAGAACATATTCAGTAAGTAATTGTATTTTTTAAGTCTAAAAGGGGTCACCAGTAAAAAAAATAATAATATTTACTTAGTATCCGGACATTGAGCCGATATAATCAAGGAAATTAATCACTTTAGGAATGGACATTTCTGGTTTGTTAAAAAAATAATAAAAAACTCATGCGTTCCATCCCAAACATTGTAACACCGTGGATTGTTCTCAGTGTCTAATATGTTGGGCCAATGGTCCAGTACAAAACAAACAGGAGGGGGGACCAATCACAGCCCTGTCTGGGGACCAATAACAGCCCTGTCTCACACCTCTTTCCAGAGTCAGTGGATCTGTCAATCGACCATTTACATTAATTCTTGATGTTTAATTGCTGTAAAGAACATAATTCAGTAACAGCAAACAGCTAAAGACTATAGGAGTTTAGCATCATGGATACAGATCAAACTATGAGGACAAGATGCTTTATTTTTCAACAAAGAACTTCTACCTCTGTCTGTGTGTACTTCAGGGAAACTTGGGATTTACCAGTTTCTTTAAATAAACGCAGCACATTTCCTCTGTCTGTGTCTGATGGTCTAAACTGAACAGAAGTCTGACATAAATAAAGCCACTGTCCCGGGCTCTGTGTACAGTAACACACATTGTGTTCGAGACAACAGGATGAGCCCCGGTCAAACAAGGAAGACCCACAGCTAAAAACTGATAAATTTACACTTAACACTGATAGTACTTCTTCTACCACTGATTATTTTAGACTTTACTTCATGTATCTTTCACCTTTCAGTCACCACTACCGCTCTTACACACCCAATGCTGCATGTCTTTTCCCTCTTGCATATTTCTCTGTAATCTCCAACACTTTTGACCACACATGACCCCAGGTGGTGGGCATTGTTTACAGATACATTCCCATGTCTATGCACAGGACCATTATAATGCAGTCTTCCTGTTTCAGTGAGGGGAGGTAGAGCCAAACAATGAGTCAACACCACGAACTGTGTCACGACCAGGTTCTCAGCCCAATGTGACCTTCTACATAACGACTGCAGCGAGGACAAACAGCATGGGGCTCAAGGCAGAATGGAAATGGTGGACAAGCTGTGTTTCAGATAAAAATACAATATTCTATAGGCTCTATATGCTATAGAAGTGTGGTTGGATGAAAATCAAAGATAACATTTATGGAGTATGAAAACAGCTAAGAGCAAGTTAGGCCCTGTGGAAACTCATTTAGCAAATTATGGTATATTATCAATGGGCGCCTCTCCACAGACCAGACTTGTAACGTGGCCCAGAGGCAGGTCCAATTTAAAGAAGCATTTTAACCCTGTTACAACAGTGTTTCCTCATTATCCGTTTAATGAAAGTTGTATTTAGAGTGATTTCTGCATGAGTAAGTTAAACCTGTTTGTCCTGTAACTGAGGCTCGAGTCCTCGGAAAATTCCTGTCTTCACCTACCCCCTAGCCCCGCCCACATTCCTGTACATAATTGTGGTTATTTGAAAAAAAATTAAATAAAAAAAGGACGGAAAATTATACAAAAATACACATACTGTAAATTACAATCAGCTGCTTTCTACAGTAACAGTTCTGCATTTGAAAAGGAAGTCAATGAACCTGTTTCTATTACTAAGCAATTTAAGATCAATATTGCAGTTTACAATGAACAAAATGTAAAATTATAATTTACTTATGTAATAGTTCAACACTAAGTCCCTCAAAAAGCATAACATGTAATGAGCTGATTATGGTTTCATATAATAAAGGCTTTAGGAAAGTTTGGTTCAGGTCAGGATCAGTCTCCACAAAATGAATGTGTGTGTGCATTAACTTGTTTGTATTGTTTTAACTAACCTGTCAGACGCCAGATTGTATAGCCCGGGGGTGGGTTGAAAGGAAATGATGCATGATGAGAGGCACAGGACGCTCCCGTTAAACTCCACTGGATACACTTTTGACCCCTTCGCTACGACACAACTGCAATACTACGAATACTTGAAATATTTACTGTGACCTT
The DNA here is from genome assembly GCF_026437365.1 of Eucyclogobius newberryi. Taxonomy (NCBI): domain Eukaryota; kingdom Metazoa; phylum Chordata; class Actinopteri; order Gobiiformes; family Gobiidae; genus Eucyclogobius; species Eucyclogobius newberryi. Next base: position 14,021,805 of record NW_027315823.1, read on the forward strand.
CGTATCGCGGCGGTCCTTCAACGTTAAATCAAATCTCACGTTTGGTCCAAGGGATTAGCAGCTTTCATGGTGTTGACAGTAAAATAAGGAGGGAAATATGCTTTATACTTTCTTGTTTTAGTTTTGCTACTATTAAAAAGCAATTATTGGACGTTTACTTAGCTGTGTGTCTTTGAGCATGACGTGGGGATGATGGTAAGAACTTGTGACCAGAAGGTAGCGCTGTGAAATTAACCAAATTGAGTGACATTTTTTTATGTGAAATGGCATTTATTAAATGTTTACTTTGTCTTGTAAATCTGTACAGACTAAATCTGATACTATATTTTCATCATTTAAATGTAAATCTATTCTGTTTCTGTTGGGTGTTTAGCTGTTAAAAGGACAGATTTATTGTATTCTTACTGTGATACTGATGTTATATTTTTTTCTTCATAATGTCTGTTGTGACTTTATTTAATTTGCTGGTCGGCTGCATCCATGTGACCGAAACTTTGGGGATGAATAAAAGTAATTCTGATCTGTTCATCGTCACTGCATCTCCTCTTCGGTCTTCCTCTAGGCCTCACTGTCCGTCCTTATCAGTCTCTTTTGATTTACAAAGGGATTAAAGGAAAGTATTTCTTCTGACACACAGAGTGACCGTGAGATTTACCAGGTTAATCCAGCCTGAATATTTCAAAACCCTAATATCTCCTGTGTTTCGTGTTCAAGGCGACCTCTCAGCTTTCTAATCTACTCTGCTGTGATTTAGAATGTTCCTGTCACACGTTTGAAAGGATTGAGAAATGGCAATGGTGTTAAGAAAGACACTTTTTTTTATTGGCCTCATGAATAAACTAACTTACTCACTTGTAACTACGATCCAGAGCTGTCAAATGTTTGGTCATGCATTAAATGAACACGGATCCTTGGCAGCACAAGGAGGTTTTCCTGTAAAACACTGGGAAACGAGCAGTTTGTTCTTCTGAAGGTCGCTCTGTGCTGAGCATCATGTCCGTTTTTGCTGTTTCATCACAAAGAAAGGTTTTCCTGTTGTAAATAAATCAAGGGTTTGGTCAAGAGCAGGACAATATATAAAATAATCAAAGATAGAAACGGTTATCTCTCAAATTGTCGCAAAAAAGAAGATTGTGGGTTACTGTACCGTCTTTCCACTTTTGCCCGATACTTCAGATTAGTTCATTTTTGTTGTTTCGTAAGTTTAGTTTATTTCTGCATATGAATAGGCATATGTGTTCCAGAAACAGTAACAAAAAGTGTAGACTGAAGCTAATAACCATTGGTAATTCACAGAAAGCAAAAGGAAACTGCACAATAACAGATCCAAAGTACAACATTATTATAAAGACTCAGAATCCATGTATATCTGCTGAGAGATATACTTTTAAACTTATATTCAATTAGAGAAGAATATGAAGAGAGTGGTACATAACGTTTAAACTTATTCAATTACAGTAATACCTCAACTAAACATTTACATACATATTTTGCACATTTCTTTATCATCAATAATTATCAATATTACCCACCCCTTGTTGTGTCTAGAGAAATCCGTGCAAACTCAGTCTACCCTTCAGTAGAGAAGAGTTTCCCAAAAAGATGAAAGGGCCTGTTCCTCTGTTTTAGTACCATAAAAGCTTTCATTATGGTTAAGACCTTACGTCTTAACCATAATGGAAATGTTGTTTTATACCTTTAATCTAAACCACAATTTGTGCCTGGGGGCTTTGGCAGTGGTCCGGTAACACAAACTCAAGTAGAGCCTGACTCTAATTATGCTCTTCTAATGTTTAGTGCAACACAGGTGCTATTTATTCACACATACACCGCCTCGTGCAGGAACAATCAATAAAACACGGTAGTAAACTTCCACGCATTCTTTTATTTTTGCCAGTACGATGCGGGGCCAAAGTCCAATGAAAATCTATTACACTATGTATTCAATTTAGTGAATGAAAGTATCACAAATGTTTGAAGGGGGAAAAATCAACATGAATGAATAATACAACTAAAAATGCTGAATTGTAATTTTTCTGTAAAGGAATGATGATTAAAAATAATTTGGTGTAATCCCACATTTGTCCAGGAGTGATCCATTGTAAAAAACAACAACAAAAAACACATGTTAAGGGTATTCTTCTTGGCAATGTTTTGAAATAAAGACTTTCAATCTGAAGGAGTTGGTCTCAGAAGATATACTTTTTCCTCTATACTTTTAAAACATGATTTTGAAACATTTTCTACTATGATTAGAAAGAGCCAATATGCCCATAATAGAGACATTTTTATCTCCACCTTGGCTTTTATATATTTTTTCTCTCTTACCTAAAATTCCTGTGCGCTTTAAGTATGCAGTTGAATACTTATTTAGTGTTTTATAGCTGTATACTTAAAGGTACCAGGGAGTGACTGGACCTAAGCCGGACCTGCTCCTGTTAAGAGCTGTCCCACTAATGTGCACAGGAGGTTTAAGCCACAGACAAACTACTATAAGAGCTGTTGTAGGTTATACGAGGAGGATTAATGAAATAAGCAACACAATCCATTCATCTTCTTACACTTAGTCCTGTTGAGAGTTGGGAGTTAGCTTGTTTTAGAGCGGTGGGAGAGACCAGAAGAACCAAAAGAACTTCCCAAAATCTAAATGGAAGGTAAACACACTGAAACTGAACTGGATGTAACGTATGGATTGTATCTAAATGGATTTTTGTCTAAATCAGACAGAAAATAAACAGCTAAATCATTGCTAAGTAAACTGAACATTACTCTTTCTTAAGTGATGTCTTTACATAGAGAGAAAACACACTGTTCTTCATAGGACTGCAACTAACACGTATTTTACCGTGTTTTCTGGACTATAAGTCGCACCAGCCAGAAAATGCATAATGGAGAAGAAAAAAACATATACAAGTTGCACTGGAGTATGAAATGCGGTTGCAAGTGTGAAAATAACAAATAATATCACAGATACGTTGCTCCAGAGTATAAGTATATAAGTATAAATATAAGTCGCACCCCGGCCAAAAGTATGAAAAAAGGTGCGACTTATAGTCCAGAAAATACGGTAGTAGTCAAGCTTCTATTGACTTCTAATGATTATTTATACTGTGAATCAAGGTAAAATGCATTTATAACCATGTTAAAATCAAAAAGCTGAAGAACATTCACCCAAAAGGAGCTGGAATCAAACCCACGATGCGGCAGTGGAAACAACCACACATGTGCAACGCCCTAACCCACTTCACCACTGTTGTACATTGAAAGTATTGTTTGTTGCTAGAAAATAACTATGATTATATGAATACTTCTTGTGCCATTTGGTCTGGTGGTGGTGATAAAACACAAATATTTCATTTTAGAAAGCCCTTTGTACATCAGAGCGAGTGAGATCGAGCACACAGACACGTCCAAACACGTCCTTGAGATGTTTTTGAATGATTTTTACAAACGCAAACAAACCAATCTTTTCTGTGGACATCACCGGCAGAAATCAGAGGTGTGTATGCGATGTGGGATGAGAATATGTTTGAGCAGTGTTTAATGATGCGCTGCAGAATAAAGGAAACAAGAGGAAAAGGGAACAGGTTACAGTCCGGACACAAGTGAAGGTGAAGTTGAAATGAGTTTGAAGCTATTATTATTCAGTTCCACAGTTCAAAAAGACAAAATATGTGTTCCTATTAGAAAAAAAGAAATATAATAAAGATGTAGTTGTGAAGAAACTGTACTTCTTCTATTAAAATGCAAAAATTGAAACACAAAAACATATTCATCTTCAGTTTTTTACCTTGCAGAGTGTAAAGGTTGACATGTAGAATCCATAGGTGCATATTGAGTTTCCTTCTTACTTTCACACTACATGAAAGCCTATCGCTGTGAAACCCGCTGGGAACATTTAGGACATATTTTGTTGGAAACTGACACATTCTTGGTCCGCGCACAGTAACCTGCAGGTGGATGCGGTTCATAAATGTCGAGAGAATCACGCTAATAGCTCAAACATCTTTTAGGGAAGAAACAGATGTTTTTTTTTTTTCCGTTTGGTGCCAAAAAAAACAACAAAAGCGTGCATTGTGCATTGCAATAGTTTTTGAACAATGATGAATGAAATGAATGAAGTACAGCATTTGTCATCCATCAAAACGTACGCTACACAATGCCCCATTCTTGGCCGAAACAATAGAAAAATAAGAGCGTACTTATCCACTGTGGGATCGCTAACCTCCTTCTCATATGTTTGTGGTAAAGTAAACAGAATGTGGTAGCATGTGTTTTGGGACGGTCCTGTAGCTCGGACATACAGTACAGGCAAAAAGGCCCTTAAAAAAATGGATGAGACAATTTGAACCGACGATCAAGGACGGGACTGAAATTATAATGGACATTCGCAAAATTCAGACTGAAATGAACAAATCTGACGGACTTTGGGTGTTTAATTTGGATTATACGTGCCTTCATTTTAGCCTCATTTGTATATCCTGTGCTCTCTGGTCTTGTTCTGTTTTGTTTTGGGTTAGGGTTAGGGTTGTTTGGTAGTAACTAATCATTTTAAAAACAACATGCAAAAGACACAATCGTTTTCTATTCCATTCCATTGGAGTTTTATTTTGGTTACAGCGCTATAATAGTAATTTGCAGAACTTGTATTACCCGTATTTTCCGGAATATAAGTCGCACCAGCCAAAAAAATGCATAATAGAGAAGAAAATACGGTATGTGTTCTGGTCATTGTGCTGTAGTTTCAAGTCCATGCATAAGATTCCCTGTAACCACTCATTACAGTATCACAACAGACTGTTGTCAATATTTCCTTTGTATGTATTTAAGGTAAAGGTGGGTAATATTGAAAATTGTGTAGTATTGCAATTTTTGAGTGTGTGAGTGATATTTGGCACTTTTGTGATTCATTTTACAGTCCATTAAAGCTGGAGTACCAGATTTTACCAGCATAAAAACCTTTTTAAACCTGTGTAACTCATCCAGAGCTCACACAAACCCTTGTTAATATTCTCATGCATTCATTTTCAGGCCCGTGCACAGCTTCAAAACTGCATCAACACGCACCAGAAGCCTCTATGTAAAGAATTCCTTTAGAGAAAATGTAACCAAATGTTATTTTTCAAGTACTGTTTAAATTGGGCTAACAAAATGTGTAATCAGCCTGAATCGAAACATTGAGGTCCATGATAAAACAAAGCAAAGCCTACATGTTTTATAAAGGCAGTCTGCATAAAGTCTTGATTCTAACTAAACATTAGTGTTGGAGCTGGATGGGGAAAGGTGAGACGAGACTGCAACACCTCAGAGGCTCACTGTATATGCACTCTACATAATAAATATACAGTATGGAAATGCGCTACGAGCCCTGCTTATTATCACGGGGATTGGAGACAGCTTTAGGAGGTTACAAAGACTACTGTGGACTTGTGCAACACGGGTCAAATAACAGAAGAAGTGGCAGTAGCTATAAAGCTTTAGACATCAACCTGTCAAAAGCTCTTTTTTTATAATCAATTTTATTTGTTTATTCATTGAAGAATTATCAGATACAAACGGAGACAGTCGGCTGATATAGATTATATTACTAAAATATCTGGTCTATGTCATTGGGCACATAATATCCTTTTGTTCCAATGCTTTAAAAATAAATAAATATGGGAAGGAGTGTCTGGAATGCCTGCCAATGTGGTCGGATAAATTTGGATTTGGCTAGGTGTTTATTTTTATTTTTTATTTAGTAAATTGTATTGTATTTCTGTTTCTGTAATTTCTTTGTGATTGTAATGCATTTTTCCTGCTGTGTGAAGCACTTTGAATTGCCTTGTGTATGAAATGTGCTCTACAAATAAACTTGCCTTGCTTTGCCTTGCTTTATGCTGCCAAAAGTATGTTCCAGAGGTATCCATCTATTGTTTCCATTGTATGAGTTCAATGCTACATTGTTTTAAAGCCAAAAAGGATGTTAATGTTGACGATAATTTGTACTGCTTTATTCAACTTAATCCAATATTTATTCACAATATGCAATGTCAAAGAGTGGTAACAGTAATAATAAAGTAGTAGAAGTAGAACAGTATTTAACATACAATACGTAGACGTGTAATAAATTATCTTTCCTCTGGCTTAAAACATTGAGGAATTTATTCATAACACGACTTTGCTCTTCTTGGCTGTCTTTTGCGCTGTTTAAAATTTATTCCAGAGATTAAAAGTATACATTGTGGAATAAAACCGTCTTGTATGAAATATTTTGGAAGCTCCTTTGCTCTTCCCATCCATCTCCAGGGAAAATAAGTCCCATCTTTACTCATACTCTCCGGCAGGGAAAGCAAAACAAAATAGTTGAATCCTGGACAAGAAGAGCAAGTGATGGAGAGACTTTCCTAAAGGGATCTGGAACCATTTGGGTCGAAGGAGAGCTCACTGATAAAAACAAGCTTTGGATTTGACGTTTGGCAATAAAAGTACTTTCAGTGTGAGTGTTTGAGGGAAAGTACAAGTGCTGTCACCAAATACAGTATACAGTATGTTCTGGAATATACACTCAGGGTTTGGAACTATACTATAGTCATAGTCATGTCTCTGGGTTGCTGAAGGGGTCAGTCCGTGTTGGATATAAATTCTCTACAGACTCTAAAGCCATTTGAAATCCACCCAGAGAAAGCGTGTATTGTTGACTGAATTTAGTCATTACTATCAGCCAGCAGAGACTTAGTTATTTATTTAACTTATGTATTGTCCCTTTTATGCCATCTACAATATTTCCCAATTTTTTGTAAGTAAGTCATTGTTGAATAATAAAAGGCATACTATGTTCCTTGTACATTGATTTGCACGTCATCAAAGGTTTGTCTTCATTTCAGTTTCGAGCTGGCTAAACGATCCATCCATTTTCTACCGCTTGTCACGGGTGACTGGAGACTATCCCAGTGACTTTGGGCCTTTGGCGGGGTACACCCTGGACAGTGGCCAACTTGTCGCAGGGCTGACACAGAGACATAGACACACAGACAACCATTCACTCTCACATTCATTCACTAGGGCCGATTTTAGAGTTACCAATTTTGCCTAACACATACATGTCTTTGGACAGTGGGAGGAGCCGCCGAACCCATAGAGAACTCACGGTAACACGGGGAGAACATGCAGACTCCACCTAGAGAGATCATGTGATATTGGTTTGGTCCGGAAATCGAACCCATGATCTCCTTCTTGGGAGGCAAGAGCGCTAACCGCCTCTGCCACCTTGCACCCTGGCCAAACGATATTCCACATTTTTATTAGTAATTACAGAAATAAACAAATCCAAACATAATAGTGGTCTTATATGGTAGCCTCAAGAAGGACGTAGGAAATGAGTAAAACATTTCTTGTAAACTGTTTGCAGCTCTTTGTACAGCTCATTGTGACTGAGGCTTAAACAAAAAAATGATCACAATGGAAGTGCAGGTCAGTAGCAGTTAAAGGTAAAAGTGGGCGGGGCAGAATGAGGTTAATGTAAAGTATTTTCCATGAAGTTAATTGTTTCATTCATAGTCCAGACACATTCTGATCATGTCATTGTGCTAATTTCTTACGTGAATCAGTTCAAGCAAGAAGAAAATATCATCACGGTTAAAAAAAAGATGGACCTTTTTATTTGTGACAAGCAAATACTGTGATCTGTGAATAATATTGTTAATGTCAAGAGTGAGTTCACAGCTCGTTTCATTTTAGATAGGTCCAAGAACATTAAGATTTGACGAAACACTGATACATAAACTGCTAAAAAAACACAAGAAGATCTGTGAATAATATTGTTAATTGTTGTGGAGAACATTAAATAACTTGATGCTATTGGTGGTATCAAAAATGTGGTTGAATTAAGAGTTTTCCAAATCTCCAACGATAGAGCAAACAAACTGCAATCCAGCGTCTGTCGCAGCCCAACATTTAAGATGACTTCACCGACGTCACACATTCCCAAAGCCTAAAAGTTGGTGTTCCACTCCAGCCAGCGATGACCTCAAAACTGTGTCATTTTGACCCCGGTCCAAACCCGTGTCCGCTCCAGTCCGCTGAGCAGCAACAACACTGCTCCCACTGACCACACGGCTGAGGAGTGGTCAGGCAAAGCAGCGTTTACGCAGACAGTTTCACTCAGAGACAGTGGTTCAAAGCGAGTGTGTCACAAGTGCTGCTCTTTGAGGTAGTGGAGAGTTAGCTCAAACCAAACAGTGCATTGTGGGAACTTCACTCGGCTATACTGGGATTTCTGGGAATACAGGAAGCCACCATCTCTTTCCTTTATTCTACAGATTTTGTTTTTTAATATGACAGTAGGAGTGACAGCACTTATTCTGCAGGTTCTATCTTTGTTCAATGTTCAATGTTCAGTAAAACTATATTCAGAGTTGTCATATATTTAATACCAAAGCCACAGGAGTTAGTAAAGTAATTATGTACTTGCAATTAGCAGGCTATGTCAATTCAATATTAATGGTAGCAGTGGTATTGAGGTAAAAAAGTAGAAAAGTAAAAGTTCTTATTTAAAATGTGTATGTAGCAATTTTACAGATACTTTTACTTCACTATATTTGGGAGCAGATATTTTTATTTTCTACTCAACTACATTTTTTAATTGGACAAAAAAAAAGTACTTTTCTTTGTAGTTTTTGGTTATGTGTATTCATAGTTTTGATTAATGCCTTGACTTTCAGCAAACCAAAATATACAATCTACGGCGAAATCGCTTCTTTTGAACAAAACGCTAAGGTATAAAAAAATCGGTGGGAAATACATTTACAATAATAGTACATAAACAATGCTTTTAAAAATGTACAATGCTTTTAATTTGTTGTTTATTACTCGAGTCATTTATTTGCTCCTGTATCATTTTACTTGAACTGAACTGAAAAAACAACTTCCGCCATTGCATAGTAGTCACTCTAGCCATTCGGAGATGCAGTAGTAGTAATACGAGGAGTAGTAGTAGTATGACGAATACATGTCCTGTTAAAATCTGTGGAAAGCTTAGGAAAACTGGAGTGTTTCTGGGAAGAGGAAACACGTTGATGTGAGAGGAAAGAGGACATAGGAAAAGGGCCTCTAGAGCTTAAACAACTCCATTTCCTTTAGAGTTCACAACATTTTCTTTTTGTTTCTATGTGAGTAAAAAAAAATACTGTACACAGTTAAGAACTATTTGACAAGATATTAGCACATAAACAAGTGCATGGATTGGTTAACTATGTTTGGAGTTTGATAAGGGCCAAGAAGAGTTGGCAATCTTTGGATAACACCGTGTTCTTGTTTGTGCACTGTGTACTCTGATATACATAATAATACTGCGTACAATAAAATATGTGGTTCAGTGTGTCAGGTCCCAGGCAGGAAATTGTAAATATAATGGATGTTGCTTCTCTTTATTGGTTTATGTGTACATTTGTACAATGTGTGTTTACATCATTACAATGTGACCTTTTGCTATTTTTCTAATTCAAAAATGTACTTTAATGTTTTAAGTTTAGATGTAAGATAAGCTCAATGTCTATGTGTCTCACAAGTTTGACTATTGCAAGGTAAATATTGGCCAAGAGAAGTCGTAGTAAGAACAGTTGAGTTAATGAATTTAGTTGAGTAAAAAAATGTCTTGTTGTTTGCATTAATAGTGAAGATGTTCCACTAAACCTCTGTATCTGTACACTGGGGATGTAACAATATGCAAAAGATATTCATTTCATGGTTTCAGGTAATATTGTGGGGCGGAAACAGAATTGTAGAAATTATACTTTTCACTTTAAAATCCCTTGACAAGGCTTTGGTGTGAAGTCATGGGCCTTTGATACCAGTGCTTTTTGTTTGGATCCGATATCAAATAAGACCAAATCAACAATTTCAAGTTTATTTGTAGCACAAGTCATGCAGGAAGGATTGATACAATAATGATACCAATTTTGTGTTGTATTGAAACTCCTCTGCTTAAAGTGATTTGACCAGTTACAGTATATTATTTTCGCTCCACTCCAGCTTAAACTGCAGATACACATTACAAGTTTGAGGTGCATCAGCCGCTCCATCAGTGGGAGTATGATCTCTCCTTCACTGTGGTTCTCCCTGAGGTTTCTACTTTCTCCCAAAGGGTTTTGCAGGAGGGCTTAAGGACACGGGATGCTGGGACATTTGCTAATTTCTTATATATATTGTTTAATCTGTTTTCACTGTCGCTCTTCAAGTCAACTGCTGCTGTGATTTTGGGCATTACAAAATAAATGGAATTGAATACGCAAACATCTAAAAATGTTTGAAAAAGTTTTAAGTATTGATATATTAGTAATGATAGATGACAATCGATGGATATATTTGTATGAGAAATTATGATATATATGATTGATATTATTGATCGATTCGCCCATGACGAGAGTAAATCTAGGTTAATAAGTTATTTCTTCATGTTGTCTGCCTGAAATGGAGCAAAGGATCATGGTCTATATTGTTTCCTTTATTTCATGAGCTGTTTCTGCCACAAAAACAAGTATTTGAGCAAAAAAGCTTGTAATAATAATCATCATCATAATCATGTGACAGCTGACGATATTAATGAGATATGGGGAAATACAATATCCATGTCAGTAAAGATTACGCCTTACCTTTCTTGGCCAGTTTTTTTCTTTACCCATTGATACATTTCTTGCTCTCTCCAACAATAACCACATAACAGTTTCCTTGTGGGCTTCTTCCAGGAACTGCTCATTCCAGCGCTGATGAAAAGTAAGAATGTCCAAGAGCCGAACAAAGTCAGGAAAGATAAAAACCTGCTCGCGCTGCACCTGGACTTTCAATACAGTCCAGTCATTCACACCGGCTCAGGGCAGATACAAGGCAGATACGAGAGCGACAGCTTGTTGGCCACGGCGATGCTAACGGAAAGGCTACGTGCAGGTGCGGCTGGACGTAGGTTGACCTAGGTTTGGATGTTACTGAAGGAAATAAGAAGCCCACCTGCAGAGTGAAAAGGTTGTTGGTTCCATTCTAAGGCCACCCAGCGATCTTTCTGTCCCACAGCACTGATGCAAAGATGCCTGGGTGAGTTACTGGGATTCTGTAGGAACTGTTTGTCTCGGGCGCACTCGTCAAGTAGGTTTTGATTAAAAAAGAGCTTTATGATCTTTAGGAGGAAATAAGATCATAAAGGTTCAAAATATAAAATTTGGAGGGAGGGTTTTTTCTGTTTGATTGTTGTTATTAGGGCTGGAACCAATAATGGACTAATTTGTGAGTAGTCTGACTATAAAAAGGTATTGCATTCGTATTTTGATAAACGTAATTGTTTTCTGGTTTATACAGATGCTAAAACACAAACACAAATATGTTTTCACAAAGACAACTCCATTATTAAATCAAAATGTCAAAAAATAATACACTTTAGTTGTAAATATTCTCCATTTAGAAGCCTTCAGTCACCTCATTTTGACATTTATTTGGTAAAAAGAAATTATTCAGCCTCGATGTACTATGGAAATAATCATTTGACCTGTCGACTAATCCAAAAATAATCATTGACAAGTCCACTACTATGATCATTGTTAGTGGCAGCCCTATCGTTGTTAATATGTAGTTTATTTGTTTTCAAACAAAAATAACCAATTGATTAATTTGCATATAAACGTGCATATTTTGGCCCCTGAAACGTTATAAACTCTCTCTTTCATAAAAAATGGCATTCTTTGTCTTAAAATACACATGCACCAGGTAAAATCCTCCAGCGAAGGACGTCCTGCCCAAGCCTAGTACAAAGATGTGGACATGGTTATGGTAAATGTATGGTCCCTTATATAGGTCTGGATTGGGCCTATAGTAACGGCCACACTAATAGTGACTCTTTGTCCAGGAGTTGCTTTTAAGTTGAGGATTTTGCCTCTGGGCTCGTATATGTTTAAAGAACTAAGCAGCAGGGAACTTGAAGTTACAGCCTCGACACGCTTTGGACTGATGTTTTTCATCCCAACTAAATCATGTTTTTTCAAGACCTAGAATCCACCTGCATCTCTACGGGATCCTGGCAACTTTTCAAATGCTCATTTAAAAGTGATCAAGAAGAAAACAGTACTGGTTTAATTACAGGTCACGTAAGGGTCGTATATTTAATGTTACAAGGCTGATTCATGTGTTTTACTGCTGTTTTGAACCTGTGTTTATCGCCTGTTTGCTCAGAGGAGTATTACGGTAACACACAAACCACAAAAACACAATAAAATCAGTGAATAAATACACTCAAAACTATAAAAACTCGTACATACACAGGCGGTATATTCGTGTCTTTGTAACATGGTCATAAACAAACATTCAGCATGAAAAACAATAGCCCACAACACTGACGGACTGGGAGGGAATGGGAGAGTGGCCTGGGAGACAAATTCATTACATTTTCCTTCTTTTTTTTAAAGGATTTTTTGGCTTTTAGGCTTTATTTGACTGGACAGGACAGGACAGGACAGGACAGTACAGCGCGAAATGGAAATGAGACTGGGGAAGGACATGAAGTTAATTGGTAAGAGCCGGATTTGACCTGAAATAGCTGCAGCTCGCACCACAAAGCAGAAAGTATAAAATATCTGTGCCAAATATCGGTTTTCAATATCAGACCAATACCTATATTTTGGAAAACCCTCTCATATCACGATACTAGAGCGAATATATCGTCCATCCCTGAACGTGCAGCAATAGGTTTGAGGATAACATTTAGCGGTGCAATTTGCTGTTCATTGAAAAAAAAACATTGATACACAAATGTTAACATTCTTTTCGTCATGTTTTATTCAGTGACGATTTGATCAATGCAAATGTTGTAATGATAAACCTGTTACTAACACGCTAAAGCCATACATAAATTCACCAAATACTTCTGTATATTCATACCATTGTATCAACATCCGTGGAACGTCGAGACTAGAGCACTAAATTGTCTCAAATACCTTCATTATAAGGAGGGCCCACAACATGCTCTAAGTAGAACAGCATTGACATATTGCAATAACAAAAAGCTCATATGTTGAACCGTAGTCAATCTTGGACATCTCTGCAGTCTACATTCTTTCCACTGGTCTAAAGGGAGCTCTAAACACAGGTATGCAGCACAGGTGAGGGCCGAGAGACAGGATTTATGTGACCGCAGAGGTGAAAATGAAGGATTGTGAATGTAGGCAATAACATGTTGGGAGACTTTCAAATGAATAAGTTAACTGACACGACATGTTAACTGTTCGATGAGACATGGGGAAAGGCCATAACAGTGAATAATGGCCAATGTGTATCGAAAAGTTTATTCTGGGGCCAGTAAAGTGCTCATGTAATTTAACCCGAGCAACTTAAAGACTAAAATATGACAAAATTATTCAGTTGGAATGGCTCTACGAAGATGTCTAGATGCTGCATTCTTAAGGCGCTTGAATTATATAATTTCCAAGTTAAGCAATCATAAATCAGGCCCAACGACATGGGGATTTGGACAACCTCTGGGCAACAGGCCAAATGTACAACAGTGCCATTGATTTTTAACAATAATGCACTCAATATTTCAATGTTTAACTTCAACATAAGCATTGAAGCACTTAAAGGTGCACTGTGTAACTTTTTTTGGCCTTACCCTTTATTAGACAGGACAGCTTGGCGTGAAATGGGGATGAGAGAGACGGGAGGACATGCAGTTATTTGTCTGAGCCGGGAATTTGAACACATGCACATGGAGCCTGGCATGTGTGCTGCGGCCTTAACAACTCCACCACCGGGCACAGCACTGCATTCATGTATCAAACCCTTGTGATCCTAACAGGTCAACTCAAAATCACTACTAAAACTGGCACTGATACTAGATGCAAACAAATATGAATACAGTACTCTTTAAACACCACTAGACACTACCACAACAGACACATATACAGCAGTAAATACCTGTGAGCTCGTAGTCCATCTTTAAGTAAACTCAAACACCATGTGGCCGGAACCCGCATTCAACACGACAACAAACTCCATGTCTCTCCCTACAAACGACCACAAATTGTATTTAAAGTCAGCCTCGTTTAGTTTTATTGGTCAAAAGGAGATGATAGGAGGAGCTAAGTCCCGCCCCCTTCACCTCACACGGACAGAGAAAGAGGCTGCAATGATGATCAAATATATGAAAGAATGAATCAATCACCGAGTATGACCAGCAGTGCATTTATCAAAACAAGAAGAATAGCCGCCCCTGACCCCTCGCGGAGCAGGTTACACTGTCTACTTTTTAAAAATAACTCATCTCACTATTGTTTCGTCAAAAGGTTTGTTCAGGTTCGTCAAAAACACTATCATTTATCATCTCACGTGCCCAAAAACATGTCAACATTTCCAATCTAAAGACATCCACCCATTCCCATGGCACCGAGGGTCCCACGCAGAGCTTTAGAGCGGCAGACAGCGGAGGCGCAGGAGTCCCCCCTCATTAGACGCCTTATCCCGACTATAGCACCAGCCCATTCACTGCACTGTGCTGAGAACACTGGGCCCAGCCAAGCAAAAAAACAACACTCGGACCACCTCCAGATATCCTCTGCCTCCCCTCCCTCCGATTCAAAGGAGTGAATGCATCAACAGCTTAGGTTCCTAGACATGGCGTTCGGGTACCTCTTCGCCCGCCCCCGCGCCTGCCCTAAGTGTTTTAGTCAAAGAAAAGGGCTTAATTCTTCCTGACACCTGCCACTCAGAGCTGGTGCCGCCATCACCGAGCTAAAGGCTGCAGCAGAGAGCGGTGCAGAACGGCTTCAAAACTGAATAAGTCTGATTCATTTGAGGAAAATATTGCATTTAATAATATTTAGAATGAAAAATATATAATTAAAACCGGTTAGTGCAATATTCAATGAATCCATAGGTACTATCGTTCACTCCGACACATTTGAGAGGCATTAAAATAGAAGGATCTCAGCTGTAGTAAAAGTTAACATGAAATAGTTCAATAATAAGTATAACATGGAAGAGTTACAATAGTGTTTACAATTGGCTCTGTGCCTCGCCCCGCTGCGCTGCTTCTGTTTGAACGCTTGTCCGCTTAGTTCTATCACAATTTAAGATTAAGTTTACACAATAGACAGCGGGTCACGGGTGGATAATCGCGGACAGTTAAAGTCTAGCTCACGATGCAGCCACTTCAGCGGAGGACACGTCTGTGCTCACTGCGGCGGGTGGTCGTGTCAGAATGTGTCGGGTAAAACAGGAATATTTTAAGCACTCCAAGTTGCCTCAGTTGCAAGACAATACAGGATTATTCAAATGTTTAGTCTGATTTAGCATAACATGTCTCCTTTAAGTCCTCTGGAACTTTAAGGAGTGCTGGAATAAATGCCATACACAATCCTTGTATAATATAGTAGTAGTCTAATTTGTACCGCAAAGCTACAGTTCATTATGTTTACAGTGTTTGTGTCTCTGAGTGAAAAGCATCTTCCAGGTTTATTGGGCCAGAGTGTTTTTTTATTTGGTGTGAACCGCATGAGATGATCAGAGTGCTTTTTGGTGAGTGCGTAAACAGCCATTGTGAGCGGCGGCGTGTGACGGATGCATGACTGTTTAACACCTTTGTGTGGAGGGAAGTGACTGGAGACATCATCCTGCTCCGGGAAAAGTACTGTTATTACAAGGTACAGTCATATACTCTGGGCCGACCCAAACTGCAAACGTGATCCAGGGCAAGTGGGAAACGGAATGAAACGCGACTTTTTCTATAGCTATTCTCTGCTACTGTGGATCTATGTCCTGCCATCAGAAAAGTTACATAGTGAACCTTTAAAATCAGAACTTTACACGAGGGCATAATACTGCGGATGCTTCCGTCAGTTACAGCTGAATGTGACATGTCGTTTCCTTCATAAACTTTGGAAAACAATATAAATTCATTTCATTGATCACAATCTAAAGTTCTTCTTCTTCTTCTTCTTCTTCTTCTTCTTCTTCTTCTTCTTCTTCTTCTTCTTCTTCTTCTTCTTCTTCTTCTTCTTCTTCTTCTTCTTCTTCTTCTTCTTCTTCTTCTTCTTCTTAAATAAATGCTTTAAAGGTCTTTAACGTCAGTAACAAGTTGAAACTTTAGCACTTTGTATTTAAATGATCCCTGAATGGATTGAGACTGAATGAAAACTCCCTAAGAGCTAAAAATCCCCTCTGTTTGTCAGGCTTCTGTGTGTCTCTACTACTTCTCTACAGAACAGGTCAGAGTTCACAGTGACGAGCAGCTGATGTGACGTCTGACGCTCATGATTTACCATTGAGAATAAGATTATATTTAAAAGCTACAGCATTATCTTTGAGTGGCGATGCCTTTGTTTTTCAGTTTTTTTTTGTTTTTTTTTAACATACAGAAACAACGTACATAAAACAATCTGACCTATGTAAAGAAAAATATGCAATAAAAATAAAAAATAATTATTAAAAAATCTATAAAAATAAAAATAATAAAATAAAATAAAAATTAGGACTGGATAAGTTAAAAAAATAAGAATTAGCTGGTAATATTTAATTGGATAGTCAAGATTCTCTCCAAAACAACCATTGCAATATTATTATTATTTTACAGCAGCATTTTTTACAGCATTATCTTTGAGTGGCGATGCCTTTGTTTTCCAGTGTGTTTTATACAAATGGCAAATGAAAAAAACTAAAATAAATGTAGCCACATGTGCCACCCTCTAAATTAGCATTTAGCAGGGGTCGGCAAATATGCTGGCTTCAGGTGCCACTTTGAAACGTTTTTGCCTCTGACGTTCCTCCGGCGCAACATTTTTTGGCTCAGATCCAGCGTGAAACGGGGGGAAATAGCCCAAAGCAGGAGTGGGCAGAGGCTGAATGTGTCGCTACAGCTTTGAACAAACTCTGTCTGAGCGGCTCAGTCTGCAGCAGGAGCGAGAGCGCTGCAGTGATGACGCGTCAATGAGCCCAGCTGGACATCATATCTTTTTTCTTTGACCATGTTCTTGCACGTGCCACTCAAAATTCCTGTCCATGCCGCCTGTTACACGCGTGCCTAGGTTTGCCGACCCCTAGAATATAGCTTAGCAGTGCAGCTAGGGAAGTTATGAAGCGTGTTTGAGCATCTCTCTGTGGGCGACTCAGAACTGTAGATTTTCTCAACAGAGAGATAGAGAATCAAACATTGAAACAGTTATTGGTGAATAATAGAGAAGCAGATTAAACAATGTTCACAGGAATTAATCAAATGAATAAATAAAATGTCCCAGAGCATCCCATGCCCTTAGATCTTCCTCCTCTCAGCCAATCAACCTGCGCTGTGATCCCCCGACAGAAAAAAAACTACAGTTCAAGTCAAATAGATCAACAACATGAGATGTGGTCCCATCACCACTGCTTGACTCGTGTTATTGCTTTGCCTGGAATGTGCCAAGGAGAGACTCACCGTGAAAAAATATGTTTTTTTTAGAACTAAAAATACTTGTAAGTGAATCAATTCCAAATTGGTTAGTGAAATGCTGTGGAACATTCCAGAAAAGCAAAGAGGAAAGTAGAGAAAATTCAAAACCACAGGATTTCTACTTCAACCTCAATGTACTTCACTGGCATCAATAAGAGAAAACAAACATTTGTCTTTGTCATTTAAAGTGATCCTTATTTAGAAATCAAAATCCCTGCATAATTGTTGTTAATGTTATTGTTGTTCAAAGGTATGAAACAGAGGAGTTTTTTGTATCTATTTATCTATTAATTGTACATAATTTTAATCGTGAATATATGTGGATGTAGAACCAAAATAATGTCCTGCACAATTTAGACTGTGTTCACGCTTTTTGTACATACTTTTGCATACTTTTGCATACTTTTGCATACTTTTGCATACTTTTGGAGCTAGCAGCAGCTGGCAGCCCGGTGTAAACGCTCTCTCTTCTTTCTCACACTTATTGTGCTTTATTTCCTATATTTTGTAAATATAGTTAGTATATTTTTTCTACTTTACTGTACGATAGGGACACGCGCTGGAATAGTTTTTTAATTCAACTGTTTTTGACTTTTTTCGGCTGGATTTGAGCGTTTTTCGTTGCGTTCGTTGTGTTCTTGTGACGTGAGCTAGCTCCGAGCGAGCCCACCAGCCCCCCCACGCGCCCTCCAGCCGCGCTAAAGTACGGCGTGTCGTCGGTACACGTTTATATACACGTTTATATGAAAGAGGAACTTCACGAACGATCGGGACACGCACTGGATTCGCTTTAAATTAACTTGTTTTGACTTTATTCGGCTGGATTGAGTGTTTTCGTCGTGTCGTTGCTATGTGCCTTGTCTCTGAGTCCCCCGGCTCCGGCCCCGCCCCCCGGCCTGCGCCGTACCGCGTTTACACAAAGGAGGAACTCATGAAACTGCGGAGAACAGTCGTCTTACCCGGAGATCGTCACGTTATCCCGGCGGACATCCTAAGGAAAACGCAACGAAGCAGACGGGCTGGACGTAAACTCCGAGAGAAGAGAGGGACAAACAGGAAGTCGGTTCCCGCCGTAGTCATGGGTAACGTGAGGTCCCTTCAAAATAAAATGACGGAAATAGCGAGCCTCATGCGGTCCCAGAAGATTTATAGGGACAGCAGCGTCTTCATTTTCACAGAGACCTGGTTAACAGCAGAAATGCCAGACTCTATTGTAGGTTTGGACAATTTTCATCTGCTGCGGGCGGACAGAACGAGAAAATCCGGGAAGAAAAGAGGTGGAGGTCTGGCGGTGTATGTGAACACGAGCTGGTCCAAACCCGAACACTGCACAGTGAAGGAGCAGCTATGTAACGGGGATATTGAACTATTGGCTATTGGCATGAGGCCATATTATCTGCCCCGGGAGTTCTCACATGTGATTTTGATCGCAGTCTATGTGGCCCCGTCTGCCAATGCTGAAGATGCTTGTGAAGCACTGCTCTCCTGCACTTGTAGGCTGCAAACACAGCATCCACAGGCTCTCTTCCTCATCTCTGGTGACTTTAACCATGCTTCTCCCTCTTCTGTTCTACCAACATACACCCAGTATGTTACCTGCCCCACCAGAGAGAATAGAACGTTGGACTTGTTTTTTGCCAACACCAAGGAGGCTTATTCCTCTTCCCCCCTCCCTCCCCTGGGCAGCTCGGACCACAACCTTGTACATCTGAGGCTTGTGTATGAACCCATCGTGCGCAGGCAGCCTGTGGTGTCCCGTGAGGTGAGGATGTGGTCTGCTGAGAGCGAGGAGGCTCTGAGGGACTGCTTCAGCACCACTGTCTGGACTGAGCTTTATGAACCACATGGGGAGGACATCAACACCATCACAGAGTGCATCACGGACTACATCAACTTCTGTTTTGAGAACATTGTTCCCTCCCGGACGGTGCGGTGTTTTCCAAACAACAAGCCATGGATTAACCGTGAACTGAAGGCTCTGCTGAAGGAGAAGAAGAGAGCCTTCGGGTCAGGGAACAAGGAGGAGCTGAGGACTGTGCAGAAGGAGCTGAGGAGGAAGATCAGGCAGGCTGAGGCCGGCTATAGGAGGAGGATGGAGGAGCAGCTGCAGCAGAAGAACATTCAGGGAGTGTGGAGGAGCCTGAAAACCATCTCGGGCTTCAAAATCCCCCCTGCCCAGACAGAGGGGGATCTACAGTGGGTGAATGATTTAAATGCTCACTTCTTGAGGTTTGATCGGTCACCCGCCCCTCCCCCTGCACAGCTGCATGCTCCCTCTTCCACAGCTGGACAATGCCCTGCATCTGTTCCTCTTCGCTTATCTGCCCCGGACCATCAGCTCCCCACTTCGCCTGGACTCACCCATCCCCCCAGCACACAGTCCCCCTGCCAACCACTGACTGTCACAGCAGCACAGGTGAGGAGTGAGCTGAAGAGGATTAAAGTGAGGAAGGCAGCAGGACCTGATGGCATCAGCCCCAGGCTCCTTAAGTCCTGCGCAGATGAACTGTGTGGAGTTGTGGAGCATGTCTTCAACATGAGCCTGAAGCTGAGGGTGGTACCACAGGTCTGTAAGACCTCCTGTCTGGTACCTGTGCCTAAGACACCGCGCCCCAAAGACCTCAACAGCTTCAGGCCAGTGGCTCTCACGTCCCACCTGATGAAGACACTGGAGCGGCTAGTCCTGGACCACCTCCGTTCCACCGTGAGCTCAGCCATGGACCCGCTGCAGTTTGCATATCGGTCTGGCATCGGAGTGGAGGACGCTGTCATCTCCCTGCTGCACCGCTCTCTCTCTCACCTGGAAAAGCCTGGCAGCTCTGTGAGGATTCTGATCTTTCCAGCGCCTTCAACACCATCCAGCCGCTGCTCCTGAGGGACAAGCTGGAGACGGCTGGTGTGGAGTATGACCTGGCAGAGTGGATCCTGGACTACCTCACAGACCGACCCCAGTTTGTGAGAGCCCGGAACTGTGTGTCTGACACTCGGACCTGCAGTGTGGGGGCGCCCCAGGGCACTGTCCTCGCGCCCTTTCTCTTCACCCTTTACACTGCAGACTTCAGACATGACACGGACAGCTGTGTCCTGCAGAAGTTCTCTGACGACTCTGCCATCATCGGACTCATCACGGACGACGATGACGCGGAGTACAGAGGACTGGCACAGGACTTAGTGGACTGGTGTCAGCGGAACCACCTCCTCATCAACGCGGGGAAGACCAAGGAGATGGTGGTGGATTTCCGCAGACGCCACCCCACTGCCCCCTCACCAGTGAACATCCAGGGACGGGACATTGAGAGAGTGGACTCATACAAGTACCTGGGTGTTCATCTGAACCACAAACTGGACTGGACTCATAACACAGATGCACTGTACAGGAAGAGCCAGAGTCGGCTCTACCTCCTGAGGAGACTCAGGTCTTTTGGAGTGACAGGGCCACTCCTGAAGACCTTCTACGACTCTGTGGTGGCATCAGCCCTCCTGTACGGTGTGGCCTGCTGGAGCAGCAGCATCACAGAGAGGGAGAGGAAGAGGCTGGACAGAGTCATCAAGAAGTCCAGCTCCGTCCTGGGCTGTGCTCTGGACTCGGTGCAGGAGGTGGGGGACAGAAGGGTCCTGGCTAGATTCACATCTATGCTGGACCATGAGTGTCGCCCCCTGCAGGACACTCTGTCCTCTCTGGAGAGCAGCTTCAGTGAGAGACTGATCCACCCTCGCTGTGTGAAGGAAAGGTTCCGTAGGTCTTTCCTTCCTGCTGCTGTCAGACTTTATAACAAAAACTGTTAGTACTGAACACTCGCAATACTGACCTAACCTAATACTGATGTGCAATTCTGTCATATGTGCAATTGCTGTTGGAATTCATGTGCAATTACTGTGCAATTACTGTGAAATTCATGTGCAATCTATGTGCTGTCGTGACACACACGACATAGAGAGATAGAGAGATAGAGAGATAGAAAGATAGAGAGATAGAGAGATAGAGAGATAGAGAGATAGATATATAGATATATAGATATGTAGATATATATCTATATATATATATATATATATATATATATATTTATATATTTTAAATCTTCTCTCTGCTCCTTTTTGTTTCTGATGGTAATTGATGTTAATAACACACAATTGAAAAATAAGAAAAAAAATAAAGCAGGATCATCTACAAAAAATAATCAGCAACAAAAAAGCATGAGCTGTGATAAATAAATACATATATATTTATATACATAAACACATTAGTAGGAGAATGAAACACTTATTCAGTTTGTATGTAAGAGTAACACATGTTTTTATTCAACTGTCCACAGCTTAATACTTATTGTACAACAAAAAAACAAAAAGTACCACTAATACAAAGAAAATAATAATAATTACAATAAATACTGACCTCAAATACATTTTTCCATCCATAATTTATTGAGCAGCAGATACTGTATGTAATGTGTGCAATAATACAAGCAATTATAAAGCAATTTTGAGCATCTGTAATAAAGCTTTGTCTGAAAAAAAAGGTTGAAAAGTTTGTCATGTCATCTTTTATCACACTGTTTGCTATTCAAAAATGAGAGGTCTCAAAAAGCAACGACTTCTTATCATGTGTAAAATGATAAATTCAGTAATATTACTCCACTGACTCCATGTCCTAGAATCATTTAGATATATAGGGGGAAAAGCTGTTGCAATCTCCATTTTTATGTTTATTTGCCACTTTCTATTACTGGAAGCAGTCAAATCACACTTTTATACACGGAAACATAAAAAACACTATGAGGCTACTTTTGGACAATATACTGCTTATAATGAGTGGAAATTGAGCTATAAATGCCCCACTCAGATAAAAATATGCATATTATTTGAGTTCTACATGGACAAAAGACACAAAAAAAACAGCTGGAACAATGCTTGAGAATGAACGACATAAACGCTTTGGTAATTGCCGCAATAAATACAAAAAAAGCCAATTGAGCGAGGTGGGAAAGTGGTGCAAACTGCGCGTCTTTCAAATGGTTTAAGTGCCTGACATTAAAGTTCACCAGTCGTGTCCGATTGTGCCGCTGGATTTAAGGAGCCGAGTGTCAATAGCGGTTCTCCAGGAAACACAGAAGTATTGAGGTGTGAAGTGCAAGTTCAATGCCATAAAACACAGGAAGGAGTTTTCGAGTGTTTGGATGTAAAACTATTGTCTGGAGATGGGCATTACCAACAACCTGCTACGCACACTTTGGCTTTAGGTCAAGAAAAATGATCTGGATTGGATTTGAGTCAACTTTTCAGAATGGGCTTCATGATATTGGAAAATATTGCAAAATGGCTGTTAATTACTACTTATATTTTGGCACAATTATTTCAGCTATATATATAAACTAAAAATGGACATGCCTAAATTCACTAGTCAGACTTTGTCAAAATAAAAGCTTAACATTGACAAACACAAGATTAAGGATGATTTAGGACTTTTTGTCAGAAGAAGAACCTGGTGATGATGTGTGATAATATTTAGATTATTGCAGTTTCAATTATTGCAATATTGATACTTTTGCGAATGAATGTGGTATAAAAATAATGAAGTAAATCTGTAATTACACAGACGGATTGAGTGAAATAAAAATACATCAAGTGTCAGGCCGATAAACAAAATGACTGTAAATAGCATATTTTAACATTTTAAAGTGTTTCAATCGATTAAAAACGATTTATTACATGAATCACACTTTTGAAATATGATTAATTACAATAAATTAATTGATCACGATTAATGCCCAATTGGCTATAATCTAAATCATGTAAATACGCAGGACCAGTCAAGTGGCTCAGTGGGGGTCGAGGCCCCTCACTGTGGCTCTTATGGTGACAGACAGCTGCTCATGTCAATTGATAATTGTGATTATTCAGGTCCCAAAAAATAATAATCGTGACAGTTTTTAGAAGCAAAATCAAGTATTTTTAGTCCAAAAAAATAGACCTAAATGTAAATAACTTTTTATCTGGCTGTTTTTGTCACTTTTAACTTTCAGTTTTTATTTCCGAAAGTTCAGTCGGTCACAAACTTGAGACACAGTAACACGTTAGACCACGAGAATGAAAGAAAAGGAAAGATTTCACTGTTGTTTGGTCAATAATGTACACTGAATAATCGTTTTTTCTCACAATAATAGCAAGTCTTACATTTGATATTGTGACATTCTGAGCCACAGTTAATTCATTCATGGCCAAACCCACCAGTAAAAGTATAAACCACTTAAATATATATATAAAATAACCACATTCCTCTGCATTATACCTGATAGAAGAAGAATCGCTCTGGCACATCGGGGACTCACTCACACAGTCCGACACAGACACACATCCTGTAGCGTCCCATTTAACTGCTTGGGTGGGAACGAGGAACAATGGCCTCCAAAATAAAGACCTCCATGTCAAGTACATTGTCCAGCAGTTACTCAAATAAACGTTTCCCCAGAGAATAAAACAAGGCCTTTTCCCTTCTATGTAAACCTATAATGTATACACCGCTTATGTGCCTTGTGCATATATGTAGACATAACAGACCCGCAAGACTGACAAGATGTTTAGTTTAGACCAGACACCTAAAGGCTGTTTGTTTCATTCTCTCTGGATGGAGTCTGCAGTGTTTTTTTTTTTTTTTTAATGTTACTCTGGTTTCTTTCCGAAGACCAACAACAATTGACATACAAGAGCTGAAACTAACGAGCATTTCAGCGATTTTTTTTGTGTTTCTGATTATTCAGCTAATCAATCGATTCTTTCTATTGCACATTGAGACTTTTAAAATTCATTATCAACCGAATAAAGGTTGAAATGAGGTTCTAGATAGAGAAGAGTTATGAATCAAGCGCATTATTGATGAAAATTGGAAATAGTTTTTGTCTTTTTTGACATTTCGATTGGATATTGCCACTGTCTTTGTTATAAAAAAGCATGCGTTTTAGAGTCTGTATAGTCCAGCTGTAAAATGAACAATTATCAAATAAAAATATGACTACGATTCATTTTTATAAACATGACTATAGACATGATTTAGTCGATCAATCATTGCAGTCCTACTACATACTGGTGTCTCTTTATATTGTTTATATATAGACTTAAGATTACACAAAATGATTTTTGTCATACCTCCCATCTTTACATGCAATTAGAACGCAGACAGCTGAATAAAGGAGTGAATAACCATCTGGCCAATATACACAACGTTCTCTCATAATGACGGGGATTGTCCAGGAAAAAAGTGACGTTCCGAAGACAAATGAGAGCGATTTATGATCTACAGACTGCAGACCGTTTCTCGAGACTTTTCAATTTCATTCAGCGTTCAAAAAGTGTATCATTTCCAGCCAAATAATAAATAAAGTGAAATAATGTGAAGTTTAAATCCAGCTGGAAAATATAGGCTAGCTAAATTTGGGGAAACCCCAGCAAAATGAATCAACAATACAACGTGAAAACATGAAATAAACTGCACGTCACAAAACTACGGCGTCTTTTGAGGGACAATGGCTAGATTTTGGCTCAGATTAAATCAAAACAAAGCAGCTAATAAACCTCTTTAGCCCGTCTATTGACTAAGTACGGTCACGTTCCAGGATCTTCTTTTATAGCTACTGTCTCTGTGGGTCGGCGCCAGAAGCCGTCTGGTCCGATCGTCCCGAAGCGGAAGGAAGCTTTTGGCGTGGGGGAAATACTTTATTGTTGTCCCAGAGCTGATAAGCGGTTATTAATTAGAGGCAGGATCAGCACAATTGCACAATAGAGTCTGCTCCAGCTACAGTTTAAGGGGAGGCGGCCATCGCGTGACAGGAAAGTCGACTACTGGGGAGTAAATAAAGGAGGAGGTTGTGGTTTGTTTGGAAATTGTACAAAAGCATCGCTGTCTGATAAAAAAAAAAACTGCAAATGCATCTGTTTAAATTTTGGCAAGGTTGGAGGAATCCGTTCTCCCTCTGTTTCGTACTTCACATACCGTGTTTTCCGGACTATAGTTGCACCTTTTTTCATAGTTTTGGGCGGGGTGCTTATACTTATACTCAGGAGCGACTTATATGTGATATTATTCATTCTTTTCACACTGGCAACCGCATTTCATGTGTCGATTATTTTCACACTGACGACCACAAGAGGGCGCTCTAGGCTCTAAGTGACGCAGAAGAAGAATCTGCACTTCCTCTACCTCCGGAGTTTGTGGAGTTGTTTAGAAGTGACACAGAAGAAGAATTCAGTGGATTTAGTGATTTGGGGTGACACTGATGCTTTGGTAAACTTGTTAGCATGTTCTTTATGCTATAGTTATCTAAATAACTGTTAATATGTTACGTTAACATACCAGACACTTACCACAGTTCTGTCTGTGCCTCATGTAGCTGAAGGTGTTAGCGTTAGCATACATACACCTATTCACCATGTTCTCTAATCTGTTATTATTTTAAAATGCATTTAAAGATGAAATGTCTGTTTTTGGTCTTGGATTTGATCAAATAAATTACCCCGACTCATATATGTTTTTTTCTTCTCTATTATGCATTTTTTGGCTCGTGCGATTTAAACTGGGAGCAATTGATAATCCGGAAAATACGGTACTCGTCTATTCTATTTCTAAATGTATTTCTTTATTAAAGGTGGTATGGACGATTTTTTTCAGCAAATTTTTAATCATATTTCCTCGTGGCGTGGATAAATCATTAGTCCTGCCACGTATCAATCATAAAACGCACCTATCGCTCACCTGCAGCCGCGTCAGGCTCGTCCCCACGTTTCCGCGTGTCTAAGCGCATGGATCTATCATAATATAGTTCCCTCAGTGTACGGGGCAAAATGAAGACGGAGAAAGACAGTTCGAGCTGATGCAGAAGTGGACAGAAATCTACGGGAGACGAGCGATGTGATGCGCTCCGTTGCGCTACTAAACAAACACACGTGTGTGTTGTATCGGTCCGCACGGGGGAGTGCGCATGCGCACTTCCACCTGTGTTCTCAAATCGCCGAAAAATCGTCCATACCGCCTTTAAACTAGGTCAACATTCATTTTCTGTACAACTTTATCGTTTGGAATTCCAAACAAAGCCTTCTCCTGATTAAACGCAAAAGAATTTACCATGAAAAACATTGAAAAAGGCGTTTATTCCATCTTCCTTGCACTGGTTTATCTCATTCACGTATTAATGTTTCTTATCGGACAGGTTTGATGTTACTCCTGGAAATGAACGTCTCATTAATTCCACATATTTCAACGATAGTCACTTAAACAAATCTCTGGATAAACACAGTATTTGGCCCTGATCTGTGAGGAGGCTGTGTACAGGAATGAGCTAATGTTATGGTTGACTTAATACTTCGACTGACGAGCTTTTTAACAGATAAAGTTTACAAGTTGCCGGCGTCTACAATGACATAATGACATATCATTTACATATACTGTTACCAGGTGGACCAAATACACCATCAAATATGAAATCAAGCTTTTCAAATGTGCAATTCTGTGGTAAAATGTAATGGACTGCAGAGTTAAAGCCTTTTTATGCTTGATATGAAATTAAATATGAAATACGTTTATCATCTTGAAAGTCAGCACATATTGACTTGGAACTGTCCAATATTAAGTTTTTGAGCTGATATAATATATGTTTTACTGTTGTGGCCGATATACAATATTAAGTTATAGTAAACTTCACCAATTAACTTTTCACTTTTTGTAAATACATTAACGGAAATATGTTTTATCTGGATTATAAAACCATTTCTGGGATCATTGGGTAAACATACAGCATTTTAGCCTAATTGGCCTCCTTTTTCTAATTGTATTAATTAGTCTGTTAACACGGGGAATGTATACATACTGTATATACATCAGAAAAAATATAGGTGCCAAATACCCGCTGCATTTTTCATATCATGATGTCAATATCTGGGGAAAACCTCTGATATCACCGATATTCGATAACCTATTTACCATCTCTAAAATGGACAATGACGAAATGGTGTTTTTTACAGTGATCGTTGTCAGTGGAAACGATTTAAAAACGTTACAATTACTATAACCAATTTGTGGCTTTTCCGTTCAGCTTTGATCTATTTCTCCAGCACCATCACCCATTGAGCTACATTAGCCTCCACCCCCATTCGCGATGACATACTCGTAAACACGTTTCCGATCCAGTTCATCGTTCTCCAGAGTCGGCCTTGACCCCGTGTTACGCCCGACTCTCCTGTCCTCACGGAGAGCGTCGTCTGAGGACTGACTCTGACCCTGCACTGCCATCTTCTCCTCCGGGTGCAGCTCTTCTGACGCAGTCGCGATTGGGTGGTCTGCTCTATGTCGGCCCGTCAGTCACCGCACGCTTTCACGATCGCTCAAAAAAAACGTTTCCGAGAGAGAAGCTGGCGACGGTTTCATCTCCTCTTAACTAAATCTAAAAACATGTTATACTAATCGTTATCCAGAATCTTGTCCTGCCCAGGCTTACTTGAGATCTGGAGGTGTGTATCACTTATCTGGTTGTGTAATACCATGGCATTAAAATGGTTAAAAGTTATTTTGTATCAGGGCCAAGTAGCAGTGAAAGTAGTGGAATCCTGGAAGAGCGTCTGGTTTGACATCGGCCAGAAAATATACACGTTTTGACAGCTCAATTAACTAAGCAGTCACATCCACTTTGAAGCTCACTCTAGTTCCAGAAGTAGATTCCCCACTAACTGTTTCCATATTCTTTTCCAAAAATGCTTTAATCAAGACTTTAAAATGGCACGACAGAGGTTAACGCGCTACATGCTAAGAAATGTCCATGACGCAATTTATTTCAGTGCAACAAACATATTTAAAACTTTAAATTCCGTGAAATATTCAGTGGTTTATATTGTTACAATTTTAGAACTTGAGATCAATAGTTGCCACAAAGCTAATTAGCTCGCAGCTAATTTTTAAATCGTTAAAGCAAACATATTATGCTAAATTTACTTTTTGTAGGTTTTAACCATGTTTTAACGTTGTCCCCTCATCAAAAACATACTTGGAGTAGTATTTAACTTCACTGACGCTTCATTCATCCTGTTTACGAGGTCCTCTCCCTCTGAACCTCAACGTTTAAATTTTCCTTGGATTATTACAAATTGCCGATGCAAATGTACTCAAAAGCATGTATAAAGACCAATAACAGTACCTATAATGCATAACGTGTGCTTAATTATTATTTTAAATTATGGGAAAAATTCATGACCCATTTAGTAGCGGAACCCGAGCACAACAAAAAGATGTTTTAACATAAAACAGCAAAAACATACATAAAATTAACTGACATATGCAAAGAAATAAAAATAAATAAAATAAAATAAAATAAACAGAGCTTGGCGTGACCATAGAGAACTCAGAATAAGTGAATAAGTTAATTTCTAATAAAATTTGAAATTAATATTGGTGGTATTCAAAGGAAGAGGGGGTTAAAGCATACTATGGCAAAAAAATATGAGTCCCATTTTGTCCATTGTTTATTGAATTAATCTATTTTCAAATTGAGTCCGGAGTTTCAACGAGGGGGCGGTCCCAGCTGATCTCCACTGCCATCGCACCGCTTTGAATGTAACGTGTGTTCTGCATCTTTTTTATTGGTTTGAACCCAGAGCCCTGAATGCGTCCCTATGACGACACGGCATCACATCTTACATTACAGTGAGTCGTGTATGTGGAGACGTGTGAGAAGTCTGACTAAGATCATTCACACCTGCTATTTAGATCATCCCGCTGACCTCTCACTCACTGTACACCTCACGCACAGACTCAGGGCCAGATCATCTCCTCGCAGAGTGCAAAACATAATCTAGAAATAAATATTGTACATATCACTGGTTATAATGATGTTTGATGGCGCAGGGAAAATGCTGCGTAAATAAATATAACGTACATAATTACATGATGGATTTGTTTTATCATTTAATTTAAGCCGTTCTGGTGAGTTTTCATTACATGACTTGTTGTGCAAAAGTACAATGTTATGACACTGGTGGCAGACATATAATTCTGTTTAAAAAGGTTAGATAATTCAGGTTTGATAAGGCACCAAGTTAAACAAAACCTATCTAGATTTAAATTGTCATTGAAAGTCAGGTTGAATCTGGCCCCCCAAAAAAGATTAGGCTTTAACTCTTTCTCTAACCAACCAGTTTTTGGGAAAGTCAACAGTAAAATATAAAAAATATAATATTACCAAGACTTCGGATGGCAAGGTGTGTATGGTAAGTGTATTTGACTAATTTACATCAATTAAACATCTGGATATTTCTCCACCAAAGTCTATAAAAAGGTAATTAAAATCAAACAATTCTCAAAAATAATTTTCTTCTTCGTTTGTATTTGAATCTCTGTCCCTCTCGTACACAGAAAAGCAACCACACGCGGGAAAGAGCGGCGGAGGAAGCAAAACAACCGAGTGCACAATGACCATCCTACCCACCATTGACCACAATACAAGCATTCTGTTCTCCAGCAGTGAGCCTCCCCGGCCCAGAGGATGGACCAAACCTGGACAGACAGTGACTTCTCGACACGTCCTTGAAGGATCCCAAACTGCACGGCCCCACAACCTCGACGTGCTGATAGAATACGGCCCCTAACATTGTAATAATGTCAGACATCCATGAATGTTTTGTTAAATCTGCCATATTATATAACCAGAGGCTGTTGAGGAGTGTTCTGAGTCGCACTAAATCCCACTGTAAACGTGAGTCAATACCTAAACAAGTTAAAGCCACCAACTATGGAGACAGGCAAGGTCCAAGAAATGCAAAAAAAGAACATCCTCAAAACAAAAAACACACAATAATTCAATTTAAATATGAAATGCAAGTCATATCGTGATCTGAAGTGGAAACATGGTGTTAATTAGTTAAATGCTGTGATGATGAAGTGATTTTACTTGTTATGTCGAATGTTCAAGTGCACAAAAAAGGTCTAAATGTAAGGGAATAGGAGAAAAAGAGATGAAAAAAGTGGTAACTGTTTGCTGTATGTCCTCCACACTCTTTACTCCCATTTCATACAACACTGTCCTGTCAAATAAGGGCCAAAAGAAGCCAACAAATGCGTTAAATTTGTTTTTTTTAGTGTGCCAGAATTTTAAAAAAATGTACAAAATGAACAATAATTATGTCCAGTATCAAAACATAATTAGAAATATGATGTGAAATGTCGGAAAACAGCTAATTTGGACTGAGGCCTAAATCAGCGTTAGTAAAAGTAAAAGTACACTCCAAAGTAGGGACGCACTGATACGTGTCGGCCCAGTATTGGTTTTCGGCCAATATTCACGTCATTGAGTGATATCGGTGTCAGCCAAACGCACCGATATCAGTCCGCCGATATATTTGACATGCTTTCAGGTGAGTTCGCAGATTCACACAGGAATTTCATACAAGTATTTACCGTTTTTTGAGCGTCTTGAGCAAAGAAAAGACCCGGGCACAGGCGCGTGGACAATATCTGCCACATTAGACACCGCTTTTTTCTACGATATGTGAATTGGTAATAATTTAGTAGGTGGCGTTTGGCAGAATCTTCCCCCAAAAACATGTGCCGTGACTCAAAACAGGTTAAAAAACTTTAGCCAACAGCGAGTGGCGAAGTGTGGGTGGCCTTTCTGACACATCCAATCAATCAGTGTAATTAATAAACCCATTTGGCTAAGCACAGCGGGAGCACCCAAACCTTTTAGCTACTGACTTCCTCATCCTTCTCCGGTCCACGTAAGAGTGATGGGATCGTCTTGTGAGGGAACCGTTCGTTTGGACACACAGTTATAAATGTTCTTTCCGCACTTGAGCGTCAGAATGTTGTGGGATGGATTTGTGTGGAAAAAGGGAGATGTTGAAAGTTTTGAAGAGCAGGAGGCTTTGGACAAACAAAACAAGAAGTCCCAGATTTGAGAGATTATCCATCTGCGATTAGGCTGTTTTTACATTTTATATGGTTCGATTAGGGTAGATCCACTTTATTATGTAGATCCAGCTATTGTAGACCTGGTTTAGGCATCTCTACTTTAATCTACAGCATTGTATTTTTGAAGTATGAAGTATGGTTTGTGGGCTTATTTTTAGCACATCCAGCCGAAAGGTTTTGAGTTCAAGCCCTAGTTTAGAGCAAATAAAAGTACATACATAAAATTCAGTAGAAAAATGTAGAATTTGAATTGCTTATGTTGACCAAAAAAATCAGCACAATTATTTTATTAAAATCACTGCATTTAACACATTTAAGAACTTTCACAGTTCTTAAATGTGTATGTGAAATGCATTTTTAAACAGGCATGTTGTGGGCTACTTTTACTTGAGGGTTTTTTAGCACATTTATCCGTACTCAAAATTGACATCATCTCAATTTGTTTTGCTGAAAAAATATTGGGACCAAGTTTCAGGGAAATTAATCCATCAGTATCAGACCAATACCCATATATATATCTAAAAAAATCTTCCAATATCACTGTACATTTGCTTTAGTCATTCGTCATGATTCGACTAGACCAGATTAAACCTGGTATTATTAAAAACATGCGCTTTTTTTGCAATAGTTTCATTTGAAAATTGGTTGAATATGGATTTTATTCTGTTAAATCGTTTTAGATTTTTTTGGGCTGGGCCAAAAAGGATGTTATTGTGGGACCTTCATCCATGTCTGAGAGTTTTAGCGGTTTGGAAAGGATTCTGTAGTTTTATTTTGTTACAGTAACCCCGGACTTCACTCAAATATGCACCGCGGGGATGACGAAACTTTATGAAACTATAAAAACATCAGCTGAAATAACTGAGCGGGTACAGGGTTGGTCTGATTCTGAGGACTCCTGGGTGGTTTGAAGAATGAGACGTTTTGGGGTGGAAAAAAATGAGGCAAAGACAAAGAGCGGTTCCCCTGTAGCGTCGTTAGCTTAGCGCCGTCACTTAGCAAAGCACTTAGCCTCCCGTTTGTCCCAGAGGAGCGACAAAAGATGTGAGTGATTCAGCCCAACTCGCTGCAATAACAACACGGACTGGTGATGAGAAGCATCTGCGCACTTGTGTATGGGACGTAAAGTCAAATCATTCAGTATTTAGTGAAACGACGTCCGAGAGGCAAAGTACTTTCAACTCACAGTGAGAAGGTCCTGCGCGGGATTTATCTTTTTGAAGGTTAAATGTGCAAGACAATTTTACAGTTGCTTTTCTTTGAATGTCACCATGGACAACAGTGAAGGGGGAAACAAGGGATTTTTGACAAGAATGACAAGTAACATAATATATAAAGTGATACCGATGAGTTTTGTACAAAATGTATTGAGATTCCTCTTGTTATAACTGGTGTTACCTTGGCTATCATTATTTTCTCTCCACACCAGCTTAAACTAATAGCAAAAGTAAATACATGTATATGCGGAAAAGTATTATAAAAATGTAAATATCAGTATTTGTCTGTGAGTATTGATACTTTTTTACACATATTTCAGTATCGATATGTCAATATTTTGCATCAATCTGCCCCTCACTACCGGACAAGCAAGATATAGGATTAAAATTGATAATCATACAATATGTGACCAACTTTAGTGAGACAAACTTGAGGAATACAGTGAAATTATTTTACTGTAGCATAAGCCTAAGGCCCAAAGTCGCCAGTGACCACCAACAAGAACAAGCAAATGAAAATGAATGAATGAAGGAAAGGCTATTTTATTTCATTTTTTACCTGTAGATTTGCATGAAAGGAATGTATTCAATCTGGAAAGCAGCAAAAGCTATAAGAAGAGATGACATTAAAAGCCAAAATATTACAAATGGTGCTTTCGACGAAACATAATACCTCAAAAGTTGTTGTCATATTTATTTCCTAGGAGTTAATTATCACCAGTTATGGAAAGAATCATGTTAAGTGACTATAACTACCTTATACAATGGATGAATATCAAGCAGAAAGTGAATCATTTGTCAACCTAAAACAGCCAAATCCAAGCTACTATACTTAATCTTCAAATAATACATCACGTGGCTTTATCAATGTTGGTCCCATACATGTAAGTAACAGAAGTCGAGTCGCACTAATCACTTATTCATCAGCAGTGACGTGATTCAGTCGTTTGCAGCTGCACTGGCGCGTACCACCTGAATGTGTATTGTTTTAACATCAATCTTTATCATTGATGTCATTTTACAATAACCCGCGGACGTGACACAAAACAGAGCCGGCGGTGGGAATATGCTTTTCAAAGCACGAATGAACTTCTGACTCTAATTATGAATATTAATAATGGAAATACATGTGCAAAGGGTGATTAGTATTCTTTTCCAGATGGACAGTTAGTCATTAAGCTGCAATATGTTGAACTACCCAAACATGAATTTTGCATTTCTTTATACAATGGGGATAATACGTCTTAAACAAATCCATATATTAAATTTAGGGCGTCAACAATTACCGATAATTGACTATTTGTGACTAGTTATCATATTTTTATCATCTTAACTGTTATCTGCACAATACATGGAAAGTGTCATTATTAAAAATAAGTATAAATGTAAATGTAACCATTTACGATGTTTTTTTTTATCCATAAAACATTTTATTCAAACATTTGATCAATCTAGAGGCCATATTTCAACCTATATTTTGTATTTTTTTTTCAATCTCAGTGTACAATCAAAATAATTGTTTGATTAGTTGACTACTAAAATAATTGTTAATTGTTAATTAAATTACTAGTATCATTATTAATAAAGGAAAAAAGCAGGACAATGTAAAAAAAATAATAATAAGAAGAAGAAAATAATAGCATTTTTGCAGTTATGAGTCCAGATGGATATAGTATAATAAAACTGTGAATTCTACAGCACTAAAAAAAATCACATAAAGCATAGCATTTTCAACATATTCTGTGATATTCAAGCAATGAAAAAAGGTAATTTGGTTGAGCGTAGCGGATTATCCTCCAATCTAATGATTAAAACTAATCCAAAATCTGAAGATAAAGGTTTTTGTAGTTATGTTCTTCTTCTTAATATTTTAATCTAGAAAAACATGTCTTCTTCTGCCTCAAAAAAACTCTGCAATCAATTTATTTTACCATTTCATCACCCACATAAAACACCGAGATGTTTCTTCAACTTGCTAAAATCCTCTTTGGAACAATTTTGTGTTCCTGGTCCCTGAATGTAAAGCTGCTCACTATGTCTATAAAAGCTTTACAAGTGCAGTGGCTCTGTGTATGACTCGCTGCACTATGTCGAGAGGCTCCATTAAAAGTGATGAAGAGCCCACCCTCAGCTCTGCCCAGGTCCCGGGACGATCTGTGAAAGGGGCGCACACCGACCCCTCTGAAAGAACAGCAGACATCAGTCACCTTCTTCAGGAGGCTGGGGCCCGCGCGATGAGATGTTTATGCATGAAGAGGGTCTAAGTTCAAATCAAATCTGCTATAAACCGCTCAGCAGGATTTGTGACAGTGATAAACAATCGGCCTTATACATTTCTGTGCCAATTTAAAGCTTTCATTTGTAGTATTCAGGTTTTCATTTATAGTATTCAGGTTTTTATGAATGGGAAGAAGGAAGGATTCTAACTCTGATTACTAAAGCCAAATATAAATTGGCTGGATGGTTTTACCTTGATTTAAAGCTTGATCTCTAAAATAAAAGGTTGAGGTTGTCGAAACAAAACCAAAAGTCCCGATACGAAAAGTAGACGTTTCAGTATAAGTAGATAGATAGTAGTAGTAGTAAAATAATTTAGCTTTTATACCATGTTACCAAATATATATTGCAAAGGGAACAAAACTAGCCTTGATCTATAATATAATATATATTTCTAACTATAATAAAACCACATGGAAATAATAAAGAAAATGTTGTTTTTATTATTATCATTGTAGTATCAAAATTGGTACCAAATATTAATTTCCGTAGAGTTTGTAATTTTGGAATCGCTTGGAACAGTTTTTTAAGCCTAGGGGAAAATTCAAGCCTACAGCCTAAAATTCATCACTCAATCATTGCCTTCCCTGAAAACCCACTGAAAGCCCACTGAAACCCCCCTAAAAACCCACTGAAACCCCCCTAAAAACCTACTGAAAACCCACTGAAGGCCCACTGAAACCCCCCTAAAAACCCACTGAAACCCCCCTAAAAACCTACTGAAAACCCACTGAAGGCCCACTGAAACCCCCCTAAAAACCCACTGAAAGCCCCCTAAAAGCCCACTGAAAACCCACTGAAAACCCACTGAAATCCCACTGAAAGCCCCCTAAAAACCCACTGAAAACCCACTGAAAACCCACTGAAAGCCCACTGAAAGCCCCCTAAAAACCCACTGTAAACCCACTGAAAGCCCACTGAAAGCCCCCTAAAAACCCACTGTAAACCCACTGAAAACCCACTGAAAGCCCCCTAAAAGCCCACTGAAAACCCACTGAAAGCCCACTGAAAGCCCACTGAAAACCCACTGAAAGCCCCTTAAAGACCCACTGAAAGCCCACTGAAAACCCACTGAAAGCCCCTTAAAGACCCACTGAAAACCCATTGAAAGCCCCCTAAAAGCCCACTGAAAACCCACTGAAAGCCCACTGAAAGCCCACTGAAAACCCACTGAAAGCCCCTTAAAGACCCACTGAAAGCCCACTGAAAACCCACTGAAAGCCCCTTAAAGACCCACTGAAAACCCACTGAAAGCCCCCTAAAAGCCCACTGAAAACCCACTGAAAGCCCACTGAAAGCCCACTGAAAGCCCACTGAAAACCCACTGAAAGCCCCTTAAAGACCCACTGAAAGCCCCTTAAAGACCCACTGAAAGCCCACTGAAAGCCCCTTAAAGACCCACTGAAAACCCACTGAAAGCCCCCTAAAAGCCCACTGAAAACCCACTGAAAGCCCACTGAAAGCCCCCTAAAAACCCACTGTAAACCCACTGAAAACCCACTGAAAGCCCCCTAAAAACCCACTGAAAACCGACTGAAAACCCACTGAAAGCCCCCTAAAAGCCCACTGAAAACCCACTGAAAACCCACTGAAAGCCCCCTAAAAACCCACTGAAAACCCACTGAAAGCCCCCTAAAAACCCACTGTAAACCCACTGAAAGCCCACTGAAAGCCCCCTAAAAACCCACTGAAAACCCACTGAAAACCCACTGAAAGCCCCCTAAAAGCCCACTGAAAACCCACTGAAAGCCCACTGAAAACCCACTGAAAGCCCACTGAAAGCCCACTGAAAGCCCCTTAAAGACCCACTGAAAGCCCACTGAAAACCCACTGAAAGCCCCTTAAAGACCCACTGAAAACCCACTGAAAACCCACTGAAAGCCCACTGAAACCCCCCTAAAAACCCACTGAAAGCCCCCTAAAAGCCCACTGAAAACCCACTGAAAACCCACTGAAATCCCACTGAAAGCCCCCTAAAAACCCACTGAAAACCCACTGAAAACCCACTGTAAACCCACTGAAAGCCCACTGAAAGCCCCCTAAAAACCCACTGTAAACCCACTGAAAACCCACTGAAAGCCCCCTAAAAGCCCACTGAAAACCCACTGAAAGCCCACTGAAAGCCCACTGAAAACCCACTGAAAGCCCCTTAAAGACCCACTGAAAACCCACTGAAAGCCCCCTAAAAGCCCACTGAAAACCCACTGAAAGCCCACTGAAAGCCCACTGAAAGCCCACTGAAAGCCCACTGAAAACCCACTGAAAGCCCCTTAAAGACCCACTGAAAACCCACTGAAAGCCCCTTAAAGACCCACTGAAAACCCACTGAAAACCCACTGAAAACCCACTGAAAACCCACAGAAAACCCA
Source organism: Eucyclogobius newberryi (assembly GCF_026437365.1). Lineage (NCBI taxonomy): Eukaryota > Metazoa > Chordata > Actinopteri > Gobiiformes > Gobiidae > Eucyclogobius > Eucyclogobius newberryi. Next base: position 14,059,047 of record NW_027315823.1, read on the forward strand.
CTGAATACACACTGAATACACACTGAAAACACACTGAATACACACTGAAAACACACTGAAAACACACTGAATACACACTGAAAACACACTGAAAACACACTGAATACACACTGAAAACACCAGCTGAACTAACTGATTCTGTCCACTACATTGGCTCGGACCACAATCACACACTGCCTTGGTCAAAAGTACAGGATGTTTTCATGTAACACTGCCGCCGATACGCATAACACTGTTTACAGCAGAACTTCAGACAGTACTCCTTGTACTCCAGTGACTTATGCTTCCCACACAGAGGAATGCTCCGCCTGACAGGCCATGTCCACTGACCTGAGTGAGCCCGGTGATGGGAACAAGGATGAAGTTCAAACACATTAACAACCTGTATCAAATCAGCCTTTCCTCAGATGACACGAGCAGAGAGAATGAGAAGCACATTTTGGTCTAACTTTAAAAGGACTCGATCAAAGGTCTGAGCCAGCAGTATAAAAAGAAAGGAAAGGAACACATTCAGCTTAAGTACGTCATTGTGTTCTTTTCTTTATCAATCGGGCCCAACGATTATGGGTTTTCTTTGGATCACTGACGCACTGGCAGTTTTACCATCCAAAAATAGACCGAATAAACTGGATTTGAGATGTTCTGAACTTGGAAATGAGGCGTGGCGTGTTCTTCTTCTTCTTCTTCTTCTTCTTCTTCTTCTTCTTCTTCTTCTTCTTCTTCTTCTTTTGTTAAAGAAATTATGAATATTTATACATTTTTTTGCTTGTTGGTTTGATTTCCGTATGGGAGCAACATGTCTTTACTTTTGTTTTCCTCTGAACAACAAAACAGCAACAGGTTGTTAATGAGTTAATTTTAGGTTTATGATTTCACTTCCTGTTTGTAATTGATGACATCATAATTACCCAGCTCAATTGTTTTTATTAGACAAATAAAAATATATGAGAGCGACTTTATTTTGTTGAATTACGTTTAGATTGTCGAAAAAGTTGTTTCTTCTGTGTAATTTATGCATATTACATGTACAACAGGTATAAATACTCCAGATAAAGTCAAAATTAGAAAATCATTAAAACAACCCGTCATGCTATTCAATTGCATCAAACAAAACGAAGCTGTCAGCCAATCACAGCCCTGAGTGAAACCTTTGAATCTCAGCTAATCACCATTCAACCCATTCACATAAATGCACTCTCTCTCCCCTCCTTTCCCCTGTTATTCAACTCGTTTGCTTTGTTTAGCCACATTGACGTTACTGTAAATCACATTTCAACTTCTCCTATTAAAAACAATGACACTTTGCTCGGCCTCCTCAGCCTCAAACGTATTCACTTTTAAAACGCTTGTGCAGAATTACAGTTTCTTTCACTTTGTGTCTGTAGAAAGGCATTTTTCCCCAAGAACAAATCAATCATTCTCAAAAAAACTTCAATACATCCTATAAGATATTACCGTATTTCCGGACGATACGTCTTTTCATAGTTTTGACCGGGGTGCGACTTATACTTATATTTATACTTATACTTACACTCCGGAGAGACTTATATGTGATATTATTTGTTATTTTCACACTTGCAGCCGCATTTCATACTCCAGTGCGACTTATATATGTTTTTTTCTTCTCTATTATGCATTCTTATAGTCCAGAAAATACGGTATATTCCACGAGTCCGTCTCTTCTCCCGGTCTGAATATAACGCTGAAGTACAACTATAGGGCGACTCTTACAATATCTGGGCACTCGCTGCACCTGCACGTCTTCTCCTGCTGCTACCGTAAGTGACACAAAATGGCACACAATGGCACACAATGGCACAGGAAAAGCACCGCGTTCGGGTCCCACGCGAACGCGGGACAGGAAGCGGGTCCCACTCACAGATGGGACTGGGGGGAACAGAGGGGGCGCTTCGAGACAGGAAAGGAGCGGGACAATCGGGGGAGGTTTACTCACTGCGTACTGTCGGGCTAAAAGTATTGTTACTGCACAATAATCATTACGTTTTTTTGTTTTTTTTACCGAACAAAGAAAGCAAGACTGGAAACATGAATTGTTGTTGTTGTTGTTGTGGAGCGTTCTACAAATGTTGAAGTGTTATGTTTACGTGTTTCGCGATGTTGTTATTGAGGGATTTCGGGATTCGCATTGTGCTGTTGTCTCCTGTTGCCTAGGGTGACCGGACGTACTGTTTACCGGCCAAATCTATTTAAACTACTGATTTGTCAAGGGCTGAAACAAGCTAATTTAGTAGTTGAATAAACGTTCTCTGGACTTTATGCACACAACAAAAGACATTCTAAGCAGAATCACTTTAAGAATATGTAAGAAACATACATTAGTGTTTCTGATCAAAAGCCTATCTTGTCTGTAAATATTCTACCTGGGTCAAATTTAGTGAGATCACATATTCAATACTCTTATAATCAAAAGAAAAGCCTAATATTAAACGGGGTGCGACTTATACTCCAGAGCGACTTATATGTGATATTATTCATTATTTTCACACTGACAACCACAAGAGGGCGCTCTAGGCTCTAAGCAACGCGGAAGAAGGATCTGCACTTCCTTTACAAGTGACACAGAAGAAGAATTCAATGGATTTAGTGATTTGGGGTAAAACTGATGCTTTGGTAAACTTGTTAGCATGTCCTTTATGCTATAGTTATCTGAATAACTGTTCATATGTTACGTTAACATACCAGACACTTACGACTGAAGGTGTTACGTTAGCATACGTACACCTATTCACCATGTTCTTTAATCTGTTATCATTTTAAATTGCTTTTCAAGATTAAATGTCTGTTTTTGGTCTTCGATTTTATCAAATAAATTTCCCCCAAAAACTTATATGTTTTTTTCTTCTCCATTATGCCTTTTTTGGCTGGTGCGACTTATAGTCCGGTTAATACGCTATATATGTGTGTATATATTCAGTCAAAGTTTATTTTTATCTAATTTAGTTAACAATTTTTGCCCATGCCTTATTATTAATTTTTTCTAAATATATTTGGCTATTATATTTGTTGTTTCATGTTTCACCTTTATCACCGAAGGAAGTTCCAAGTTTGTGAATCGTGTTTTATTCACTGACAACGGCAATAAACTTTTTTCTGATTCTGATTCTCTAATCGATAAACAAAACAATCATAGTTCCAGCTCTAGAGTTGTCCCAGTTTGTACAGGACATGTCCCAGTCGTCCCAGTGTTTTGACCAATGTGATACCCGCCCGTTGGGAGGAGTCTCTCAGATTACAAACCAACTTAAATTAAAGCCCCAGTACATAACTTTGGTCAAAATATTAACTAAAAGAAAAGCGTGGCTATCAACCTCCGTGAAAAACGTAATAAAAGTACAATTTCAAATCCTTTATTTCCATGGAATCATGTAGGCAGGTGCCAAGTCCAGAAAGTTACATACTGTCGCTTCAATGTACTTAATTATATGCATTTTTATCCATTATATACACAATATTAAATGAGTCTCCTGCCGTGTCAGTCTTTAATACGTCTATTCTATTCTAAGCAACGTGGACTGGAGTAGTACAAGGTCATCAATGGGCCAATACGTGTATTAAATTAAAGTATTTAGAGACAAACCTTGCTCCAATTGACGAAAACAGGTCTTTACAAGAGGAAAACAGCAACATTATGGAAGAAAGGTATAAAAATACAACTAAGATTATGAAAGACAAAAAACGTGTGAGGTTGGAGAAAGTGAAACAATAATGCACTTTGTGGTTTCATTTTCTGGGAATTTATAGCGGGTTTAATTATAACAGTGACAGCCAAAACCTCAGAGGAGAAAAGTCTACAAAAGGAAACATATGTAACAGTATTTAAAACGTTCTGCTTGGATATGATTTGAGTAGGACTTTCTTCACTTAGATCAAGCAGCTGGTGCCAAAACCCCAGTTAACTTGAACCCTATCCATCCCCAAATGTAGAAACAGACGCACGAGAGCGCATGACCCACCAAATACACAAAACAAATCAAACTCACCAAAAGTCGCCTCCTCGAGTCTTTGTTTTTAATTTTCTTTTTTAGATTCCCCCCCGGGTTTGGACGGCCGACAGCAGCAGACAGTCACCAGTAGCTCCGTGACCTGCAGCGCTCCTCTTCCACATAAACACGCTCCACATGTGCGCAAAGGCGAGAGACAGTGCGCCAGGACGCGGCCAGGACGCGGCCACTCCCCGCGCGCACTGCCCGGCCCTCTCCTGCACCCGGGATCCCCTCTGCCACTCACAAAGTACTTAACACACATCTTTAAAGTACATTTGGCACGCCATTGTATTTGATTGACATTTTGTGCAGCCGAAAAGTCGCAATATTCAATCAATAATTCATCTCATGCAAATGTACTCTTGCTTCTGTGCAAATCGACAGCGTTTTATCATTTCTAGGTTATAAAAATGCAGTTGTCATGTCTTATTTTGTGTTTATTTTACGTTTAGCTCTGTTCGTCACGTTCACTGTTCATCGTGGTTTATCTGAGGAAAGTTTCGCAAAAGTCGCAGCTTCGGAGCGCAAACGTCTTGATGTTGATTTGGTCACAGCTCTATCTTGTGGCCACTTCCATGAAGCACAGGTTTGATGAAGCTGTAAGGATTGGATGTAAAAAAGTACAGATAGTAAAGCAGTGGGGGCTATTTGACATGACCGTGTTTTTTTTTTTTTTAAATGTCCAAAATTGAAATCTTTAACATTGATTGTATGGATGAAGTAAACACACTTTATTTCCACTTTTGTTAATGATAATACAATGCCTTAGAGGCAGATTCCATTTGTGAGAAAATACATTTGACATAAAATTACATTTTACACTTTATAAAATGAAAAGAGCAAATCAAACATCTCAGTGATACTGTCACTTATAGTGCAGAGTAGCAATTAAGATAAGATAAGATTAGATAATCCTTTATTGTCCACATATGGGGAAATTTCATATTCATATATATAAGATAAGATAAGATATTCCTTTATTGTCCCACATGGGGAAATTTCATTGGTGCAACGCAGGCAGATACAGAGGTAGATACAGAAGAACAGATCACTTATAGGAAGTCTGAAAAACACTTTCAGTAGAAGATCTCCTATAAATAAATACAAACTACCATAGACAAATAAATAAATAAATAAATAAATACCATTGCATGTGATCACGACAGCAATTGCACATGAATCAATCAATTACTACATTACTACATACTAATCAATTACTACATTAGGAGGAAATAAAAACACAAACAATTGTTGGTGTTTCATAAAACAGCAACACAAAGTGGCATTTGTTACCTTGAACAACATTTTACATTTAATCATCACAGCCATTATTACTGTATGGAAAGTTGTCATTTATGGCTTTTTTCATCTTTTTTTTTTAATAACAAATGCATATTTTTTATCAATAGAAGTTAAGCGATACTTATTGCTTAGCGTTAGCCTTATGCAAGTAATAAACAAAAAAAAACTTGATTTGCGAACAACACGAATCTCTGCATTCTGATTGGTTGGTCTTCATCACAGTGGCACATGTCACACAGGCTCATTCTGATTGGCTGGTGCTCTATGCCCACTATCCACGACTGGCCCCCGCGGATAGAGCGTGGAAAGTGATCTCAAATGTAAATTATGGAGCCCCCAGTTCTTTCAGATTCCACAAACTCCTTGGATGAGCTACACAGAGGTCGATATTTAGAAAAGCTCAATCAACTCAGATCCATATTTCATGCCTAAATCACTGACTCTTCCAGATATCTCCAAGCCCACTGGTCTCATGGTTCACAAGTCCCAATTTTGAACTGATGTTAATTCTAGAGCGTGTTTTCTCCGGAGCTCCAGCGCAGGCAGGCGGTGCGGCTGCATGCCCGGGGTTCAGTCTCATGCACCGGGCTAAACAGCTGTCAGCTCCGCCGTGCGCTGCTCCCGCCACGCGAGTGAGTGACAACTGATAGAACTTCAGATCTTGTTGATCTGAAGTTCTAGGGTCTACCGCCTGAATAAAACTGATGTAAATTCTACAGCGTCCGCAGAACATATCTATCTATCTATCTATCTATCTATCTATCTATATCTATATATATATATATATATATATATATATATATATAGCCAGGTGGTAAAATGATGGACACAGACACCAGCAGCTCCAAAAAATAATGTGGGTCTTTTATTTCCCGACTGTCCTCAGGAGGAGAACAGCATTAATTTTGGTTTGATTTGGCTTACTCAAAAAATATACTTTACACTTTAATATCTGTGTCAGGAACAAAATAAAATCAACAAAAAAAGAAGACAACAGTAGTGGGCTTAAAGTCCTATGAAAACGCAAAGAATAAATACATCTTACTTTATACATTCGACTGTGGATACAATGAAAATAAAATTACATTAGAATCCCACAGTATGACAATGAACCTTAACTCACTTGAAAAAAAGCAAACAGACTGCTCGGACCACACTCAGCACAGAAGGACCGCGAGCAGTACTGTCTCCCCTCTGCATTAACCACAAATACAAACTTGGTCAACAACCAAAAACACAATATTAAACATTAATAAACATGACAATCAATCAATATTGCAACTCACGCCGTCACGCTGTTCCAAACTACCCTTACGTCAGGGCTAGTAGTCGATCTACATCGATCCTTGTTCTCTACAAAATTAGAGGAGAATAATCTTAAAATATGATGCAGTTTAAAGCATTGTCTAACGATATCAAAGATTATTTTTGTACTAAAAGCTCATTTTAAAGAAAGATTCACAATATACGAACCAAATTCTGCTTTCTCTCAACGAGGCACTCGGCTGTCGCGCTGTGGTGACGTCACAGGTGCGCAAGTGTGACTGTGCTCACATTTGACCACAGTGACATCTGCTGGCTAAACAGAGACTAGCAACTAGCTTTTAAACTATTATATGACCCGGCTACATTCTCCCCTGCCAGAAGTCAACGTCTCGGTGACTTCCTAACCATCAGCCATAGCTTTTGATGTGTAAAGGACCATACCAGCTAACACCTGAGACAGCACATCTGGTGTGAAAGATACTGCATTATTGCAGGCACTCACAGGTAAGTTAAATGGATTTCTGTTTTGACCAGCGGTTGCCCTTGCACTTTTGCGTGGGGGTGGCATAGGCGTGACTATCTTGGATGGTGCCGCCCTCCGCCGCGGAGCAGGTACTGGTCTTTCTTTAGACAAACCCGGACTTCCCACAACTGATCCTGAGTGAGGAGAATCTTCACCGGGCTCATCCATCATGTCAACATCCAACAGTTGGTCACTTCCAGTTTTACTCCTGCTTTCGCCCTCAGAATTACTTTCTAGGTCTTCCAACCTTGGACCAATGGGTTCATCAACTTGTTCCACTAGCAGGTAGTCAGATTCTGAGTCTGTGGATTCAGTTTCTGAGTCTATATCAGCTTCAGGCTCACGAACAAGGGGAATCATTTGATCTCCCTGACTTGGAGGTGGCAAAGGCCCTACACAAAGACGAAGATTAGACCTATGCACTCTTTTTAGTGGACCACCATTCACTGGGACTACTGTGTGTGTGGTCCCCTGGACATCAATGACTTTATGCACTTTTGATGACCATGAATATTGAATCTTATTTCTGCCAATAGGACGATGGCGAAGGTACACGTACTGCCCTATTTCCACAGCTGGACAATAAGCTTTAGCATTCTGACGAGCCATTCTTTCTGCCGCTTTTCTTTCAGAAAACTCTCTGGCTCTCTCATGTGCATTCTGAAGACGTTCTCTGTGTGCCCTGAGCCAGTCTGTGTTCTCATCTTTGGTTGTCTCCTGCCCAAGCAGAGCATCAACAGGTAGATGAGGGTGTACTCCAAACAACATGTAGTAAGGAGAGTACCCAGTCGAGGAGTGTGGAGTCACATTATAAGCGTACACAAGTTCAGCTAGATGTTCAGGCCAGCGGCGCTTTTTCTCAGGGGGAAGTGTCTTCAGAAGGTCATGTAAAGTTCTATTAAACCTCTCACACTGGGGGTTTCCCTGCGGGTGATGAGGTGTGGTGCGGCTCTTCTTCACCCCATACAAACTGCATAATTCTGCAATCACAGCACTCTCGAAATTTCTGCCCTGATCTGAGTGCAAGCGCTCAGGCACCCCATATTTCAAGAACCACTCTTTCAATATGACCTTAGCAGTTGTGTCTGCCCTCTGGTTTCTAGTGGGGAAGGCTTGGCTGAACTTTGTGAAAACATCGGTGAGCACAAGAACATTTTCACACCCATCACTTGCTCGGTCAAGTATAGTGTAGTCAGCTGCAACAACTTCAAGAGGACGGGTAGCTAGAAATGGAGTTTGGGGTGCACGAACTTTGGGTTGTGGCATCTTTGTTAACACGCACCGTTGACAGTTTTTGATCCATTTTTCTACATCCTCATGCATTCCTCCCCAAAAACACCTTTGTCTCAACAGCCCAAGAGTTCGTTCTATCCCTTGGTGTCCCATCTGATTGTGCACACTGGTGAGGACTTTTTCTTTAAGGCAGGAAGGCAATAATAGCTGGTAGCATTTTCCAAGATTTACATCTTCAATCTCACGATACAAGAGTCCATCTTTTACTCTGAGACGGTGCCATTGTTTCAGTAGGGACCGTACTGGGATGGGCAGAGTTTGTCTTTCCTGTATAGAAGGTTTTTGTCTCCTATCCCAGAGCTCTTTCAAAACCTTAAGTGTTGGATCCGAAGCTTGGAATGTCTGGAGCTCAGCCTTTGTGTAACTGGGAAGAGTTGGTGTGTTGCTCTGCACTGAATCTATCTCCTCACTGTCCATGTGTAAAACACTAATCTGTCTCACTCTGCAGTGCTCAACCCCTGCAGCAGTTAACTCAGAACCCAAAGCAGTGCCTACCCTAACAACGTTGCATATAGCTACACAACCGTCAAACTCTGCATCCTCTGAATCTGGATCCAACTCTGTTAAAGCCGGCTGTCTGGAAAGGGCATCGGCTGCTGAGTTACAGCGACCGGGCCGGTACTTAACATCAAAGTCAAACACTGCTAACTGCGCTACCCAACGCTGTTGGATAGCCCCCAACTTGGCTATAGACAGGTGACAAAGTGGGTTATTGTCAGTTAGGACTGTGAACCTGGACCCAAGGAGGTAGCTGCGAAACTTTTCCGTTACCGCCCATTTCAACGCAAGAAGCTCCAGCTTCATACTACTGTAGTTCCTGTCGTTCCTCTCAGCCCCTCTAAGCCTGCGACTCGCATAAGCTATGACCTTTTTCTTCCCACCCTGAACCTGATACAGAACTGCACCTAAACCAAGGTTGCTAGCATCTGTCTCTAGGATAAATGGTAACTGAAAGTCTGCATAACCCAGCATAGGCGCATCTGTCAACTTGGCTTTTAGAACTTCAAACGCCACAGAGCATGCTGGAGTCCAGTTCAACTGGAACAATTGTTTGGCCTTAGCAGGACTACTCTCCTTGATACAGCCATTTACAACGTCGTGAAGTGGCCCTGCAACCTGTGAAAACCCCTCAATAAACCGCCTATAATAACTACAGAAACCCAGAAAGGACCGGAGATCTTTAACTGAGCTTGGCTGAGGCCAGGTTTTCACAGCACTTATCTTCTCAGGATCAGTGCCTACACCCTGAGCGGAAACTTGATGACCTAAGAACTTGACTTCAGATTGAAGAAGTCGACATTTTTCAACTTTAACTTTTAGACCTGTTTCTTTCAGCCTCTGGAGGACAGTTTCAAGTCTCTCAAGATGTTCTTCAAAGGTTTTGGAATACACAAGCAGGTCGTCCAAGTAAACGAGAACAATCTGGAAGGCAAGGTCACTCATTGTTGCTTGCATTAATCTCTGAAACGTTGCAGGCGCGTTGCATAATCCAAACGGCATGCGTAGATATTCATATAGGCCGAAAGGTGTTGTAAAGGCCGTTTTGTGCCTGTCTTTTTCATGGACTGCAACTTGATGGTACCCGCTGGCAAGGTCAATGCTTGAGAAGAACTCTGCACCACTTAAAGCATCTAGACTTTCATCAATACTTGGTAGCGGAAATGCATCACGTCTAGTCTTTAAGTTCAACTTCCTGTAGTCTACGCATAGTCTCAGACTACCATCGGGCTTACGGACCAAGACTATTGGTGACGCATATGAGCTTGAACTTTCTTTGATAACACCCTTTCTTAACAGTTCTGAAATGTGATCCCTCACCTCTTTGTACTGATTTGGTGGGATCCGTCTGTATGGCTGGTTAACAGGCGTCTCGTCTAATACTGGGATCTCATGTTGGACATGGTCAGTGTATCCCAGGTCTTCGTCCTGCACTGCAAAAACATCAGCATACTTAAGTAATAGCGCCTTTAACTCTGTTTGCTGCTCACTGGTGCCACCTAAGTGTAACCGATCAAACAGGGCCTGCATGTCTTTGTCAGGATTCTCTTCACTCTTCTGACTAACAGTGACCTCCTCGTGTGTAGCCGATATGCGCTGAAACTTAACTTCATAAGGGTCACCTTCAATGCACTCACATGGGGTAAGAACACCTAATCTGGCTTTCCCTGGGAGCCACACATCATTTTGAGAGAAGTTGATCACTTGGACTGGACACATGTGACTATTAGCAAATACAACAGTGGGCATAACAATAACACCACCAGGTAGAGGAGTATTGCCTGGTTCTAGCACCATAACAGAGGTGTCACTAGAGTCTCTCTTTGGGCCCCTTACATAAACTGTGGACACTGAAAGGGCAGGCAGGTGACATTTATTTTTCTGTGCAACACGAGCCAAGGCCGTCTTTTCCAACAGTTCCGCCTTCTGTACTCTTTGAAAAGCCTCTCTCCACTCTGAATCCAGTTCTCCTCCAAGTGCTGCATCAAATTCTGTTAGTATCAACTCTTTGCACCGTTTTGCAATGTTCATTCCAATTATGCCAGGTGGAGATGGATCATATTCATTTTTGTCTGTTTTACTGCCGTCTCTGTCTCGTGTTATCAAAAATCCACATTCAGGTAGTGTCACACCCATGACTTGAATATCTAGCTCTACATAACCCAGGTACGGTAGTGGTAGCTTGTTAGCCGCAGTGATTTTCAGCCATTTTGATGTACAGCGCATGTCCTCATCCTCCCCATGGAGATGGTCCCTGAAAAATCTCTGTTAAAGTGCTAACATTGCTTCCTGAGTCTATGAGGCATTGCAGGGAAACACCACTGATTTGAATGTCGATAATGGGGCATTTACCTACTGCATTTCTCAAAAAGCGCTCTTTGGTCAAAGTTTGTGGGGAGCCTTCGGACTTACCTCGCATTGCCTGGCTCATAGCAATGGAGGGACCCCGTTTCCCTGTACAGAAGAGGTAGTTGTGCTTGTCTGGGTTGGAGCTCTACGTGCAGGACATTGTCTAGCCATGTGTCCAACTCCTTCACACCTTAGACAAATAGGCTGACCATCTTCAGTATATCTGGGAGTTACTTTTGGCCTATTGGTCATGTTTGGTACAGTTGACTTTGTCTTTTGAGCGTTAAGATCACGCACAGCAGTTGTTAACTCTCCAATAGCTTTACCTTGCTGAGCTATTATTTTCACAACTTCCTGGAGTGTTGAGGCCAATTCACTTTCTGTGTTGCTGTTGGACTTAGCATTTACAAAATATCCATCCAGACTCTCTCCCACAAGGTTTCTGTTCCTCGCCACATTGGAAGTTCTGTTACGGTCTTCGAGGCTCCACATAATGGCTTCTTCATGAACATCAAACAGGCTGGACTGTGGTTTCTCTCTGATCAGCCGTCTGAGCTCGCGGCGGAGGGCAGAATCACGCACCCCCTCAATAAACTGGTCTCTTATTGCAAGTTGCGGGTCATTAACAACATTAGGAGAAGTTAATAGAGCAGAGTTTAACAACTGTGAAAGAGCATGCGAATAGTCCCTCAAATCTTCTCCATCTGGCTGTCTACGTGCATAGAATGCATGTAACAACTGTGGTGTTGTAGGTTTCTCTCTAAAAGCTTCACGTAAGAAAGGAAAACAATTCATTGGGTGCAACCGTGTGTCCATGTGTACGTAGCTTGATCTCATCTAATGCAGAACCCTTTAAATGTGACAAAATAAAGTCTATTTGGTCCCTTTCCCTTAGACCCCTTAGACTCATAGCCCGCTCAATCTCTTCAATAAACTCGTCCACAGAGTGAGAGTCTTTACCCGGATCACCATTAAAAGGTACAATCTGTTTCTCTCTTGGCACATACACAACGGACCTCGGTTGTACGTCACCCAAAGAAGCAATACTGGACATTACAGCATCATGTTTTCGACTCAGTTCATTAAGCTGTGACTGTAACCCTAATAACTGGTTACCACTCTCGGTTAGAGGTGTAGAGGAAGCACCTCCTGCCGATTCACCTCCTGCATGGCTCGGTCCAGGAATTGAACCGCCTGGTCCGTCCTCTCCGTCTGACATCTTGCAATGTCTTTCTTTAAGTTGCAGTTTCTTGTAGTCCTCAAGTCCTTTGGAACCGTTCCAGTGGATACTCTTCCTCACAGCATCAGTCTTCAGCTGAGCGGAACACCTCTTCACCACTACTGTTGTCTTAAAATTAAAAATGTTCAAAAACAGCCAAATTTACCAGGAAATCCCACTCCTGACACCAAAAAGAGGGGTGTGTGGCCAGGTGGTAAAATGATGGACACAGACACCAGCAGCTCCAAAAAATAATGTGGGTCTTTTATTTCCCGACTGTCCTCAGGAGGAGAACAGCATTAATTTTGGTTTGATTTGGCTTACTCAAAAAATATACTTTACACTTTAATATCTGTGTCAGGAACAAAATAAAATCAACAAAAAAAGAAGACAACAGTAGTGGGCTTAAAGTCCTATGAAAACGCAAAGAATAAATACATCTTACTTTATACATTCGACTGTGGATACAATGAAAATAAAATTTACATTAGAATCCCACAGTATGACAATGAACCTTAACTCACTTGAAAAAAAGCAAACAGACTGCTCGGACCACACTCAGCACAGAAGGACCGCGAGCAGTACTGTCTCCCCTCTGCATTAACCACAAATACAAACTTGGTCAACAACCAAAAACACAATATTAAACATTAATAAACATGACAATCAATCAATATTGCAACTCACGCCGTCACGCTGTTCCAAACTACCCTTACGTCAGGGCTAGTAGTCGATCTACATCGATCCTTGTTCTCTACAAAATTAGAGGAGAATAATCTTAAAATATGATGCAGTTTAAAGCATTGTCTAACGATATCAAAGATTATTTTTGTACTAAAAGCTCATTTTAAAGAAAGATTCACAATATACGAACCAAATTCTGCTTTCTCTCAACGAGGCACTCGGCTGTCGCGCTGTGGTAACGTCACAGGTGCGCAAGTGTGACTGTGCTCACATTTGACCACAGTGACATCTGCTGGCTAAACAGAGACTAGCAACTAGCTTTTAAACTATTATATGACCCGGCTACACATATATATATATATACAGGGCCGGCCCAGCCTATAAGCGAACTAAGCAGCCGCGTAGGGCCCCGAGGCGTTAATAGGGCCCCCAATCTGGCAACCCGTCTTATGAGAAGCGCAAGCGCAGCGTGCGCCACTAGTGTAGTAGCGCTGCTGGCGCGGCAGCGCACACAGCGGTAACATATACCGCACAAACCGCATTTATTTGTAATGACAATCTGGCAACCGAGACACCAGACCTGCGCTGATTGGGCAACTTCATTGTGCGCGAGGAGCTCGAGAGCAAAACATAAACACAACACAACGTGGTCCCTGCGTGGTCCTCATGTCCAGAGGAATATATCCCCCCGATGCCGAAAAACGAAAGAAGAAACTTCTTGACGATGTAAAGAACTGCAAACTCAACAACACTCTCCAGGTATTGAACTTATCTTACAAAGAGACGGTTAATGCTGCTGTTTGAAACAACACGATTCTGTCACGTTAGTTCGCTCAGGCTGGAGGCGACGAGAGCTCTGCCCCGCGCACAATAATATGTGTCTGAATGAAAGATAATAAGCTTAACATTTACACCAGCCCGTGTTAGCTGCGGAGGTGGCGTCTATGCCCGGGTCACTAAGAGGCGGAGATCCGGTCCGGACGAGCGCCGTCTCGTCCAGAACCTCTGACGTGAAACTTTGGAGTGAACAGTGTGCGGCTCCTGTCCCGGGCCCCTGTCCCGGGCCCCTGTGCAGCCTCAGTCAGAGATGACCGATTTGAGTTTGCGTCCCTCTCTCTCACCATCACCATGTGTGAGAACAATCGTGACTCGTGATGTCTGTTTTACTTTGACTTCTTAACGTGCAATAAGAGGAACGTAAAGGTGCAGGAGTCCAGTGTGTGATGTTCTGATCAGAACAAACATTTATATTGTAATTAACTTTTAATAGAGCAATAAAACATTTCAATTTATTTAAAAAGCATCATTAGACTATTTGTTATAAATTATAATAAACTGATAGTGAAAAATAACCAGACATATTAAAATTACGTCTGTTATAGAATAATACTATATATTTTTATACAAAAGTGGCAAAGTTGCAGAAACGCAGTCTCTTCACTATAGCTAGGTTTGGATCTTCACTTCTCGTTCTGTTCATTCTCTGGGAATAATATGTTTGCACTGTTTTATCAGTGTTAATTGTTAATCAAGCAACGCTTATGCCATTTGTTTAATTTAATATAACTTGTTTTGTCACTTTGGCAAGAAGGAACAGTTGGGAGCTGTAAAAGATAAATTAGTAAGGATAACTATTACTTTTACATTTTCAGTTAAAATGAATCAATTTGACCATAATTATTTTTCATAGCCAATATTGTATTGAGTAATTAAGTACACTAATGTATTAATAACTGGCTTTAGTCATTTTCTCCTGGCGCAGTTTCATCACATCATCATTTTATAGCATTACAACCTCAACATTTTACTCTTACTTCAGCCGGCTGGACCACATTAAAATGCACCAGAAGACCCAAAAAAGGTCTGAAAATTTCTGGGGGAGGGCCCCCAGACCCCCCTGTTTATTAATTTAAACTGCTAATGTGGCTGTCGACCCTTAACGTCCACAAATACGCCCAAAAACATATCTGGGAGGTGTGTTATTTGTACAGGGAGTAGAGGTGATGTCAGCGGAATACCAAGTTGCATTGTGGGATTTAAGTTAGCAATATTTGAGCTTGTGAGGTGTTGAGAATAAACTAACTGGCAAACAGATGCCCTGGAGTTTTGGTGCGCTTTGTTTGCGTTGAAGAAAGTTCCCATATGTGAATTGTTTACTGACAATGGCAATAAAACTGATTCTGATGACGTGGTGAGGGGCCCCCAAAAATGTTTTCGCTTAGGGCCCCCTGAAGGCTTGGGCCGGCCCTGTGTATATATATATATATATATATATATATATATATATATATATATATATATATATATATATATATATATATATATATATATATATATATATATATATATATATATACATATACATATACATATACATATACATATACATATACATATACATATACATATAGATATATACATATCTATATATATACAGTATATATGTAGCCGGGTCATATCAAATTAGTTTAAAAGCTAGTTGCAATTCTCCGTTTAGCCAGCAGATGTCACTGTGGTCAAATGTGAGCGCAGTCACACTTCCCACAACATCCCAATTTACCGCAATCTGTCTTCTCAAATCTTTTCTATTAACAATTTTAACCACTTTTGTTACGTCATTATGATTTGCATGGGTTGACCTGCAGCAACATGACCTGCAGACAGAGCTGTTATTATTTGAATCTTAATACATCTATATTAAACAAAACTCTCTTTCTCTCTTTTTTCCTCCTGTTTTTTTTTACATTTAAAAACCAAGGGTTACATTACCGCCAAACTTTATTCTTTAACCTTTATTTGTTAAACTTTTGTATTTAGACTTCTTTAAACTTAATTCTTTAAACTTTATTCTTCAGACTTTATTAACCCCTCCCCCACACATTTCTCAGTTACCAATGGCAGTCTTCTGTACAGTGGCCAAGATGATGTCACAAAGCAACGCCCTCAAAGCAACACCCACAAAGCAACGCCCATTAAGTGCTCGCTGCACATTTCTCCAGCACAGTTGGTTCAGATTCGACCTCAATAGCTGCGAGCGACATGTTGGACATGTCCGGAAAAACGAAAGAACTTTTGCAAATAGACCTGTACGGATTACTCGGCGCAAAGTGTACAGCGACAGCTAAAGAGCTTAAAAAAGCATACCGACAGAAAGCCTTGACATGCCATCCGGACAAGAACCCAGACAACCCCAAAGCAGTCGAGCTCTTCCACCAGTTGTCCCAGGCCCTTGAGGTTTTGACTGATGCTGCTGCCAGAGCTGCATATGATCAAATCTGTGCTGCAAAAAAACAAGCAGAAGAAAGAAACAGGAAACTTGATGACAAGAGGAAGAAAATTAAGCTTGACTTGGAGGCAAGAGAGCAACAAGCTGAAGACTACAAACAAGATGATCAGGACACTCGAGGAGGAGATTGCCCGTTTGAGAGAAGAAGGATCCAGACAACTGGAGGAGGAACAAAGGCTCATTAAAGAGCACATTCAGAAGGAAAGACTGAATCCACAGTCCAACGAATGTTCCCATGTCACTCCAAAACTGAAGCTCAAGTGGAAGTGTAAAAAAGGCGATGAGACTAAAGGGGGCGACTCCCATGACATCCTTATGCGGCGTCTCCAAAAGTATGGCGATGTCTCGAATCTCATTGTGTCAAGTAAGAAGACCGGAAGTGCTCTGGTCGAGTTTGCCACAGTGAGAGCAGCGGAGCTGGCAGTGAAGAATGAGAGTGACTTGAGGGCAAACCCATTGAAAATGTCGTGGCTCGAAGGAGAACCAGCGTCTGCTCCTCAGATGGATCTGCTTCTGTCAGCACAGAATCCCCTGACAAAAGAGCGTGACTATGAAAGCATTGTGATGATGAAAATGAGGCAAGCAGCGGAGCGACAGAAACTCATCGAAACAAATGCAAAGAGATTGAGCGGGCTATGAGTCTAAGGGTTCTAAGGGAAAGGGACAAAACAGACTTTATTTTTGCATTAGATGAGATCAAGCTACGTACACATGGACACTCGGCTGCACCCAATGAATTGTTTTCTTTCTTACGTGAAGCTTTTAGAGAGAAACGTACAACACCACAGTTGTTACATGCATTCTATGCATGAAGATCAGTTTCAGAGAAATGATGTACAGAAAAACAGTAGTTAAGTTGGGAATAGAATAGATGGCGGTAAATGCACAGCTGCCGACCACAAAACACCAAAGAAGAAGTGCAATTTTTTCATATATGAGTATAAGAAGTTTTCTACAATAGTGTTTTTATAATTTTTTTAAAATTATTATTATTATACTTTTGTGCCTAATATACTTTTGTGCCTGTGTCTGTGCTTAATCTGTGTTGCAACATTGTGAGACAAATAAAGGTTATCTCTCTTAAGAATCATTTGCTTTCCCCCCCTCTCTTTCTCTCTCTCTTGTTCTTGTTCTTTCTCTTCTTTTTTTTTACAGTATAGCGTAAAACACATACTTTGAAGACGTACAAGTACCGAAGACGTACAACTACAGTAGGTGGTGGTAAATGCACCTTTTCAATTGCGCCATTAAAAGCAACACAACAACAACAACAACACAATAATTATTCAAATAATTAATTCAAGTGCTGATCAATCAGATCAGGGAGGACTCAGAAGAATCAGAGAAGGAGAGAGAAAGAAAGCAATCTGTGTATGTAATTGTGAGGTTCAGTGAAGCTCCTGACCGTAAAGAGCCGTAATAGTGTGAAGTGAAAAGATTATTATGCATGATTTCTTTAAATTCTTCTTTTTTTTTAAATTAAAAGATGAATAAAAAACAACAATGACCCAAAAATAGGTAAGAATTGCCGCTATATCGGGCATTTTTGAAAGCTCTAGATGCCCTGTCAGCCGAACACGAGCAGTTTTTCGTTACATTGCGCTCTAGGGAAAAAAAGCTTTGTGGGACGCACGATTTCTTTGGCTGCAGTACCAATAGAGTGGGGTTGTAATGACATGCTGCGGCTAGCCATACCCTATCCAGATAATATAATACATAATAGTACTACAGAGTGAAAGTAGTCGTACTAGTAAAAATACTGAAGCACCCGTTCAAAGTAAAAGATGTACATTTATTTCACAGATTTTGAAACTGAGAGTCAAATTTAGTGACCGTGTGCTGATTTGTTGTCAAAGGACTCAACTGAATTGATCATTTGCTTTATCTAGTAATTTCTTTCTTCAAAATCCTCAACAGCTTCAGTCAGAATGTAACTATGGCAATGTCAGGCCGTCTCAAACCTCACCAAAAAGAACTTTACTGTTCAGTCCAGTTCAAAAAATGTAGTGGAGTAGAAAGTACACATACCCAGTGAAGTAAAAGTCAAATATACTTATAAATAATAATCGTTGGTCATTTTACTTGTTAAACACTTTGAGATTATTTGCATGTGGAGTTTATAGTGAGTGAGACCTTCATTCAAAACATATAATATTTTGTTTAATTAGTTAGTAGCTATGACAACAGTCCTAATTTTTCATCATTCTGAAACCCAAAGGCTACTACTCATAGAAAAAACAACAGGAAACCATGACATTACAATGTCTACAATACTTTAATATGAAGTATATTAGTATATTGTTTTAAAATAGACAGAGGTAGCTCAATAAAACATACAAAACATATTAAAACGAGGCATATATCTGGTGTTATAACTTTGACATTACGTAAAAAATTGTACAAAAGCACCTCTTGGAAAATAATGATTCAGAAATTGTCATGACACAGAGAAACCTGGGAATAACAAGAGGGGAAAACGTGAGTGAAATGTTTGGTTTGTCACTCAGTTTTTGCTTTGCATTGTACATAATAAACATCGACAGTAAACAATAACCTATGCAGAATATTGTGTTATAGTTGCATCACTTAGCAACCGACTGAAGACGCTGGTTAAGAGGAAAGATAGCTTTGTTTGTTAGTTTGTTAAAAGGCTTACTATGGTATCCACCTTTCTAGACATACGTACATATTACAATATCAGCAAATAATTGTTTGTTTGTTTGCTAGTTTGTTGTTTGTTTGTTTGAAGGTCGTCCATGAAAGAGCAATAGTGTGACTTTTGAAATGCATTATATTTACGATACATACATGTTTTAATAAAATGTGGCCACCATTCAAACGCAGAGAATGCAGTAAACACAATATTAATACATGATTGAAATATTCAGCCTTCAACAAACAAACTCGAATTATGTTTTGACAAAGTATAAAATGGGATGATATGTTGCTACTTTAATGTTACATGTACAAGTCACATATAAGAGTGTTTGTTTAGCCCCATCGTTGCATCTTTGTTTTCTTCTATTGTTCTTCGGAAAGCTTGGATTTGGCTTAAAAAATGTGCGTAATATGAATGCATGTTTATTATAAAATGGTGCACGCCGAGGGGTATTTGCCAGCGTGGACTTGGTTCTCCACCCCGAAAACGTAGAAGTCAAAGTCTTTCCCGCTGTAGGTGTACTTTGCGTGAGTGAGAGGCACCATCTCAATCGTCTGACGCTGCAAGAAAGAAAGAAAGAAAGAAAGAATGTACAGAATCTTGTTTAAAATACCGTGGAATACATTAAGTTATGTTTACAATGAACATAATGCAGTTGCACGGGTACAAGCTAATGTACTGGTGTTGTGATAAATCCAGACGATATCAGTTTAAAAGCGGTGTACTGGGTTAACGTGGCGCCAACGCAGGGTGAAACCAAAAGAAACGTTCAAAAACAATTCTAAATATATTCTAAAAAGTACTTTGTAAAGGTCAATTCAACAAAATGACATGGTGTTACGAGGTTATGCTTTTATTTTGGTGACTTCCTGCGTGACTGGAGGTAGCAGTGAAAGAGAAAGCTACGACACAACGTAAAGTAAGCGACGGTAAAAACATGTTGACTATTATTAAACACAAAGATCAAGCTACAGTCGACAGGGGAACAAGGTTTGAAACACGGATGAATGTATTATTGAGTCATTTGAAATATTTATTTTCGGTAATTATTACAGGATAAAGGGGTAATTACCGTATGTTCCACACTATAAGCCGCAATTAAAAGCCTTACATTTTCTCAAAAAACGACAGTATGAATAAAGTGTGTATAAACATATTACAAACGTGTGTACAAACGTGTGTACAAACGTGTTACAAACGTGTGTACAAACGTGTGTACAAACGTGTGTACAAACGTGTGTACAAACGTGTTACAAACGTGTGTACAAACGTGTGTACAAACGTGTGTACAAACGTGTTACAAACGTGTGTACAAACGTGTTACAAACTTGTGTACAAACGTGTGTACAAACATGTTACAAACGTGTGTACAAACGTGTTACAAACGTGTTACAAACGTGTGTACAAACGTGTGTACAAACGTGTGTACAAATGTGTTACAAACGTGTTACAAACGTGTTAGAAACGTGTTACGAACGTGTTACGAACGTGTTACAAAGGTGATACAAACGTGTTACAAACGTGTTACGAACATGTTACGAACGTGTTACGAAGGTGTTACAAACATGTGTACAAACGTGTGTACAAGCGTGTTACAAACGTGTTACGAACGTGTTACAAACGTGTTACAAACGTGTTACAAACGTGTGTACAAACGTGTTACGAACGTGTTACAAACGTGTGTACAAACGTGTGTACAAACGTGTTACGAACGTGTTACAAATGTGTGTACAAACGTGTGTACAAACGTGTGTACAAACGTGTTACGAACGTGTTACAAATGTGTTACAAACGTGTTACAAATGTGTTACAAACGTGTTACAAACGTGTGTACAAACGTGTGTACAAACGTGTTACGAACGTGTTACAAATGTGTTACAAACGTGTTACAAACGTGTTACAAACGTAAGTACAAACGTGTGTACAAACGTGTGTACAAACGTGTGTACGAACGTGTTACAAACGTGTTACAAACGTGTGTACAAACGTGTGTACAAACGTGTTACAAACGTGTGTACAAACGTGTGTACAAACGTGTTACAAACGTGTTACAAACGTGTTACAAACGTGTTACAAACGTGTGTACAAACGTGTGTACCTGCTGGAGGATGCGGCTGGTGGAGCTGAAGCGACCAAAGTGTTCACCTATCAATTTTCTAGAGACGTCACAAATTTCCTGATCAGGGAATCCTTGGATCGGATAAACCTGGAAGATAATAACAAACCACTGTTAATTATTTATTGTTTATGTAGTAATAATAACAATAACAACAACAATAATAATAATAATAGTAATAATAATAATAATAATAAATATAGCCGCAAGCGGCAATGATCGGCCCTCGCCACGCCGCCGCCACACCGCCGCCACGCCGCAAGAGGAGGGGGCGCTAACGCGCCCCAATTGTCCTTTTATTACGCCTACTGCTGAATCTGTGACGCTGTCACATCTTCTCCCCTTTGTTTTACCATCAAAAAGCTATTTTATTTTGAATTCTTGGCAAAATGTGCGGCTTTGCCGCACAGACACCGTGACTCTTTGAATGAAAATGTGGATAACTTTTGATGGTCCTGAAGATGAGTCTCACTAAATTTCAGGTTAATAGGGCTGACGCCCTGAGGGGGAGGAGTTTGTGAAAGTCTAAAGTGTAAACATGTTCTGGCGATTTCCCCATTGGAATAACATGAAAGGTTTGGGTCATCGTTACGGCAACGCCATAACAATTATGACATGGGTCTCATTGACTTTTTTGATGGGGATGCTAAAATTGAGTTGTGTGTCAAATTTCAGATAATTTCGCAAAACTAAACATTTAACCTCCATATAAAATCTATAGGGGGCGCTGTCGCGCCAAATTAATTAATTTCACTTCAAGTAGGTTTAGGGCAAAGAGTTTAACAACTGATTCTAATTTGATGCAATTCGGACTTTATCTGCGCAAACGGCAGAAATTTTAAATATGGGAGATTTCTGAAATTTTAGTTACAGTTTGCGGCTTCGCCGCACAGAGACCGTGGGAGGTATCAATGTAATTTGGATAACTTTTGATGTCCCACTCCTCAGTAGCATTTTCACCAAATTTCAGCTTTTTAGGGCCAACGCCCTGGGAGGAGTTCGTAAAAGTACGACGTTTGGAAAAACTCCGAAGTCATGTTTAGCCATTTTTGAAGCAATATGGCCGACATTTGGTTGGGGGGACGGCGTTGCCGTAATAATATTTTTTACTTCTCTTGTCACCATCTACCTCTGCGCCAAATTTCATGATTCTACGATCAGATTTTTTTTGGGTCATTTCCCATCTCTCAATGCATGTTTGGTACATTTGGTGGCGCTGACGCGCCAATTTTTTTTATTTTAGAAAAGGGAAATAGCCAGAATGTAGAGAGGCACGATTTTTAGAGGTGTGCAAATTTTTGTGACTTTTCGTCAATGTTCACTGGGTGAAAAATAGGGGGGTTGGTCCCGAGAAGAAGAAGAAGAAGAAGAAGATTAAAGCCGCAAGCGGCATCCAACGGCCCTCGCGGGCCGCCGGCCTTCCGACTCTGCGCTTTCGACTTGATAAAGATGGCGCCCTTATTGTGTGTTGAATTAAAAAAGAACTTGACAGACGGCGACACATTGGACATGGCCAATCCAGTGCAAATCAACACAAGTGTCAGTCAAATTTGCTGCTCCGCCGCACAGAGACCGTAGCACTTGGAATATAAATATGGATAACTTTTGATGCTCCGCTTGTGTAGATGATATTTCCCAAAGTAAAGCTTGATCGAGCTATTGCCCATGGAGGAGTTTGTTAAAGTGTGAAGCGTAAATGTGAACATTTCAAAGATTTGGCGTTTTCCCATTTGTGACAGTATATTTGCAGCTCCACGGCACAGAGACCGTACCACTTAATATCAAAATATGACTACGTGTTTATGCCCCGTTTGTGTAGATGATTTCCCCCAAATATGAGCTTGATCGGGCTTTCGCACTAGGAGGAGTTTGTTAAAGTGTGAAGCATAAAAATGTGGTCATTTTAGAGATTCCGCTGTTTTCCCATTTGTGACATATATTTGCGGGTCCGCCACACAGAGACCGTAGCACTTAGAATCAAAATATGGATAACTTTTGATGCCCCGCTTGTGTAGATGATATTCTTGAAATATGAGCTTGATCGGGCAATCGCCCTAGGAGGAGTTCGTTAAAGTGTGAAGCGTAAAAATGTGGTCATTTTAGAGATTCCGCTGTTTTCCCATTTGTGACATATATTTGCGGGTCCGCCACACAGAGACCGTAGCACTTAGAATCAAAATATGGATAACTTTTGATGCCTCGCTTGTGTAGATGATTTTCCCCAAATATGAGTTTGATCAGACAATCACCCTAGGAGGAGTTCGTTAAAGTGTGAAGCGCGATTTTCCCATAAGGATATCATGGGATGTTTCTGTCATCGTTACGGTTACGCCGTACAAAATATGACTTTGGCTCTCATACTTTTATGATCAGGATGGCAAATTAGAATTTTGTGCAAAATATAATGTCATTTGGAAAAACTCTATTGTTTATAGGCCACTCTGAAGGCCAAATATTCAGAATTCAGGGAAAAGTTTGCGGCTCCGTCGCACAGAGACCGTAAAAGTTATCCTTAAAATTTGGATAACTTTAGATGCCCCACTTGTCTAGGGGACGTACACAGATTTTGAGGTCGGTGGGCAAAACGCACTAGGAGGAGTTTGTTAAAGTGTGAAACAGAAAAATGTGGATATTCGAGAGATTTAGCAATTTTCCCATAGGGATAACATGGGAGGTTTCCGTCATGGCTACGGCTACGCCGTAAAAATTAAGGCATAAGTTTGATTGGCCTTTTGCTCGGGACCCCAAAATAGAATTTTGGGCAAAGTTTAGAACATTTGTGTAAAACCAGTTTTTGTCCATCAATGTTCACTCAAAGGCAACTCTGTAGGGGGCGCTATCGCGCCCATTTCAATTTTGTCATGCTAAACTGGTCCAAACTTGAAAGTTTAACAACTGATTCAAATTTGGTCCTAATCGGACTCGTTTTGATCAAATGGGAGCAATTTTTAGATCTGCAATATTCCAAAATAAGTTGTCCAACTTTGCGGCTGCGCCGCACACAGACCGGTAAAGGTATCTCAAAAAATTGGATAACTTTAGATGCCCCACTTGTCCAGAGGACGTACGCCGATTTTGAAGTCGGTGGGCAAAACGCCCTAGGAGGAGTTCGTCAAAGTTTGACGTGAACAAAATGGCTTACACAGCGTGTTTTCATTTTCAAAGGAAGATGGCGGCCATAGGGTAAGTCTGGGGGCGTGGCCACAATATTTATTTTTTTTTGTCCTCACGAGAGGAATGCGTGTCCCGAATTTTGTAGCTTTACGCCAAAGTTGACCTCGGGGCGTCTCCCATAGGCGCAATGTATTTTGACTTTTGTCGGTGGCGCTGTCGCGCCATTTTTTAACGAAAAAAAAAAATGGCCCAGAAAAAACAAAATTTTTCGCCGATTCTGAATTTTGGGCAAAGTTTGGTGAGTCTTTGAGCATGTTCAGGGGGTCAAATTAGAGCTCAAAAAGCAGAAGAACAAGAAAAATAATAAAAATAAAAATAATAATATTTTTAGCAAAAACAATATAGCCGTTTCCACTATAACAACAAATTATACATCGTTTGAAAGCTCTAAGCCTTCCCGATGCCGTCATGGGGTGGAATCATCATTACGAGCGCTTACGCGCTCGTCACTCCCTATTCCGTCGGGATGCCCCGCCCACTCCCCATAGACTTCCATTGATTTGAGCAGATACAAGCATGACCCATGCCTGCGGCATGGATTTTCGCGTACGGGACGATGCCAAGAGGGTTTTTGGAGGAATGCAGCGCTTCGCGCTGCTGTTGTCAACAATGAGTGAATGGGCTACGCCCATTCACTCATTGTTGACTATTTCTGTCATAGCAGGAGTAAGTATGCATGATCCATGCCTTCGGCATGGGCTAGTTCACTGTACTTGCCAGGGGCGACGGGGTACGGGGTCAGACAGTTGCAACGCTGCCTTCGGCAGCGTTGCGGGAGCAATAGGCCCTCCGCCCTGCTGGGGCTCGGGCCTAAATATTCCGATGCGAAAACAATGTTTCCCATTTTCCAAATATCATAAACTATACATTTTCGGAAAGCGCTCGCGCTTTCCTACCTCATGGTGTGGGTCCCTGGTCACTGAAGGGTACTTTCGTTAATTTTGAGTGGGCTCCGCCCACTTTGTGTTTTTGGCCCTCTATACAGTTATAATGTTGAATTTTTGCATAACATGCTTATATGCACGGAACATGCAAGAGATGGGGAACGTATTCGTGAGCTACTTAGCGCAAATGAGTGCTTTATATGGGGATGACGACCGCGAAGCGGTCGTCATCCCAATGTAAAGTGCTCGTTTAGTGCGAACTTTTGCACGGGCTTTGCCCGTTTACAACGGTAATGTTCCATTTTCCTACAACTAATTAGTATGCACGGGGCGTGCATGAGTGGAGGAGTGCGTTAGTGAGTGTTTGGAAGTGGGCGAGCGCTTCGCGCTCGATTTCGTAGCCGGCCTTACGAGATTAATAGGCCTCTCGCCAGCTTGTGGCGCTCGGGCCTAATAATAATAATAATAGTAATACAATTAAAAATAATAATAGCAATAATAAACCAATAAATAATAAACAAGTCAATTCAAGCTTTCTTTACCAGCACATTCTCATCCACAAAGAAAGGGTCTCCGGTCACTTTCTCAAACTTCTGGTTGGGAAAGTCCGGTTGACGGTCAGGAATAAAGTTATCTATGTTGTCTTTCCTGCTCGTAGACAATAGATGAACAATCAAACTTTACTTCAAGACGGCTTCGTGAACACAATTCCAAACACAGATTTAACTAACGCTAATAAAGAGACAACCAGAAGACAAACGTGGAGACAACGCTTGAACGAGATGAAAACACTGAATCGTACCATGTGATCGTGAGTTCAATGAAGTGCATCAGGTGCTGTTTGCCATGACACACACTGCAGGTTTTGTAGCCTTGCCCTTGACATGGGTGGCATCTAGAGGCAGAGAAAAAGGTTAAAACACGAGGCAGCGGCTGAGAAAAGAGGATTATGTTCAAGCTGAATCGCTCAAGTGTATGCAAAAGGTAAGGACATGACAAGGGTAAACATGTTTGAGGCTATTAACGAAATATCTGACTTTGGTTGGAGGATGATCACATTCATTATTGTACCTAACCGACAGCGACACTTTCGCTCTCTAGTGCAATCAGGAAGTTCAAACACGTTTTCATGACATACGGAGTACAAGCTTTTGACGATTGTCGAGTTTGTGAAATATTAAAACATAAAGGTTAACAACATTACCAGGGAAGCATTGTTGTCGAAATCGCTTAAATAAATAGGATACTAATCGATACTAAAACTAGATATTCATTTGAGCAGACATTGGTAGAAAAAAAGTCAAAAAATGTGACCTTATCTGAACAGTTTTAGGATTATATTTGATTTATAAGATAGTATAAGATCACATGATAACAAAGAAAGTACTGTATTGAGAAAAAAAAAATATATATATATATACATATTTTGTTCATCATCATTGTAGTATCAAGTATGGAGCCCGTTTCTTAGTATTGAGAGGTAAAACGAGAAACAGGAAAGGCGGCCTTTTGTTTTAAAGCTCGTTCCGATTGGAATAAGCTGCCTGTCGATCTTTGTTCTATAAATCCTCAGTTTACTCCTATTTATAACTCTCCTGTACCTGAATAAATACATACAAATACAATAAATTGAGTTTGAAATGATAATACCGTGATCATAATCATGTCACGTGTGAATGTACAAAACCTGGGCTCTGCAGTTAAATCAAACACACACTGGGATATGTTTCTCGCGGGTTTGAATTGAACGCAGCTCCTACAATTACATTTTGCTGTTAAGTGAAGTGTTAACTCAAGTTCTATTTCAGTCACAGTGCTGGGAATGAAAGACTGGAACAGAGCTGGGGTCAAAATACTGTGTACATTTGGTAATATGTTTAGAATTTTAACACATTGAAGTAAAAAGAAAAAATGTAAAAAGTGTTCTAGGTTTATAAATCTGTAAAACGATGTGAAATGAATGAATTCGTTTAGTTTTTCTTTTCAATCACTCAGTTCAGCTCACATTCTTGGTCAGAGCCAGTCAACTCTATTCTCACATTTTTATACCAAAGTTTAGACCCAACTAACCTCCACTTAAATAAAACAAAAAGCTAACTATAAAAAAAACCCGAAATAAAATTAGTCTTGGACAAAAAAATGATGCGTTAAAAAAATAACAAGGTTCAGATAGAGGTGAATGTGCCGCACCTTCTGCGTCCTCGACCGCCGCAAGAACTGCAACGCTTATTTCTGGATCGACCGTGACCATGGCAAAATGTGCAGCGTTTCTGACTCACAAAAGGAGAAAAGAAAAAGTCATAATATTTATAAATACGTATACCATATTTTACATTTTGGCAGTGCAATTTCTTCATGACATACCGTATTTTCCGGACTATAAGTCGCATTCATAGTTTTGGACAGGGTGCGACTTATACTTTTATCTATACTTATATACTTATACTCTGGAGCGACTTATGTGTGATATTATTTGTTATTTTCACACTTGCAACTGCATTTCATACTCCAGTACAACTTATCTATGTTTTTTTTTCTTCTCAATTATGCATTTTTTGGCTGGTGCGACTTATACTCCGGAAAATACGGTAATAATTACACTTTAATAGCCATAGTAAAGAATGAAAAAGACTTAATTCACAATGAATCTATAGTTTAAAAAGCATAATTTAGGTTTTGTAAGCATTTAATTAATACGCTAGCTCAATCTCCTAAACCAAAGTAGTTACTAAAGCCTGAATAATTTTAAATAAACTATTTATTTGTTGTGAATGAAGCGCTTTTTTTTTTTTTTTTTTCAAGGCTGATTAAGGTGCAGTTATTATAAAGTGTTGCCAGATTGGGAGCCAGATACTGTGGTAAGAGCCTGAACTGGTAACACTAAATTGTTTCTTTTTTGCATGACAAAGACAGACACAAACTAACCACGCCTCTCCCATTGCACAGTCTACAGCGAGTTCTTCCACAGCCATGGCACGTATGGCAATTCTGAAAGAGCCCAACAACAACAGTGTGTCAACAACGACGTTAAACCGCGTTAAACCTCAAAGTTGTGACGCTGCCGGTACCTTTACAAATGAGGAGTGCGGCACGCGGACCTTCACCGCCATGTCAGTGAATCTCTGAGGTAGTACCACCTGGATGTCCCACGGCGGAGGGCTCACACCGAACTGAGGGCCGTCCACGGCTTGTCCTGTGAGCGGAGGCCAAAGGTATTCATGGTCGTCAAGAGAGAGCGGTTACCTGCGACTGTGCCACGGGTGTGAAAGGCTACGTCAGGTCAATCACGTGAGGACAGACTTCCTTTATTTTATTTTTTTAAACGTACATAGAACAAACAGACCTATGGAAAGAAAAGTACAAGTCCCATTTTGTCCAGTGTTTGTTGAATTTGTGTATTTGTCTAAGTTGAGTCCGGCGGTTATTTTTTCTATCCGTATGTCAGTCATGATGAGGTCGGTCCAGTCCTTGATAATTGGAGTAGTTCGTGTCATCCATTTTTTTGTGATTGCCTTCTTCCTGGCGGCCAAAAGTATGTTCCATGTCCAATCAGGAAGTAGAATTATATCATCTTCGTCCACATTTTTTTAAGCATTTTGGCAAATTCTTGACTCTGTGGATGAAGATGATATAATTCTACATCCTGATTGGACACGCTGATGTGACACTTGTAAATGTAATGCATCAAATTCAGGCATTAAAACTATATAAGTAATAATAAGTTTATACAGCATTAACTGATACCTAGCAACTATTGTAAACAAGGACCACATCTCTGACTAACCTTTTTAGTGTGTTAAATGTTAGGGTTGTAATCTGTCAGAAAATGATGTTATTTTTTCTCCTACATGGATTATCCCACCAAACTACGTAATAATAATTTGAAAAACGTGAAAATCTGTCTCATGCACTTTAAGCATTTTTCACGTGAGCCCATTTTTTGAATGAATTATGTTTAGATGTGGCTAAAAGTGGTTATTGGTACCATCACAGTAAGTTGATCTTTATTGATCTATGTAAGATCAGTTTTAGCCCTATTTAAAAATTTATATTAGTCCTGTTTTAGACTTGGTTTAGATCTGTGACACTCGGAAGGCCAAATATTTTCTTATGTGGTACTTGGTGAGAGAATCAATACCTGAAGGATTATTCAGACTTTAATAAGTGAAATAAAACACAAATACAGTATAGAGTAATAGAAAGTAGAAGCTCACCATTGTACGGCTCAAATTGCCAGGCACTGGTTCTGGTCTCGGTGTAGGTCTCCAGTCTGTACTACAGGAAACAATGTCCACTCATATTGACCTGATTCAGTTTGAGTTCACATCATATGTCTATAGTTATATAAATGCACATACCCTGTAAACGGTGATGGCTTTGAGATCTTTGAAGGTGAGATTCCGGGCCGGTTTGGCGCTGTACTTCCATTTGGATTCAGCAAACTTCACTAAAGCTTCTCTGGCCACGTCTTCAGACACTGTGGGCACTCTAAAGACACCACACATCAGAACATTATGTCCACAGAACTGTCTGGGTTTGACTGTGGCACCTCAAGAAACAAACCAGGGCTGCACCTGTAATCCACCCATTAATAACCAATTATCCACGAAGGTCTTCTGACAAATATCTACACTTTGCTTTTATAAAACGCCTAATGAAATATTTTACCTCGTCTCCAAGAAGATTTTTCTACAGTGTGGTTAAACTTATATGTGAAATGTATTGATTTGTTTTTTTTGGGGGGAAGCACAAATCTGACCGGTAAAATTCTCCATGAAGATAGATATGTTTATTACTGTGGAATATTCTGGGCAAAGAAAGAAAACATTTCCAAGTTTCCAAGTGTGTGTTAAATCATACTGTATTATAAGTGTCAAAATTGTTATTTTTCGGCACAAAATGAAGACAGAGGGTTAATGACCAAAGAGAAAATTGACATCGCCGCATTAGTGAACGAGTGAGGGCGAGGGAGGGGTCAAAAGGCTCTGTGACAGGGGCAGCTCCGAGCCAGGGGCAGCTCCGAGCCGCTGTGACAGGGGCAGCTCTGTGGCTCGTGTGGCCATGTCATGAATATCACCACATGCTTCAAATTAAAACAGGGACTTTCAGAATTGCCCTGTCATTGACGTCAGTTTATTATATTGTTTTTACTGACACACGTGTTCTACATTATTTGTCTGTGTAAATAATATGTGTGAGTTAGTGTCACTAAATAAAAAAAGACATCGCCACAAGTGAAAAGGGACTGTCTAGACTTGATTTGGCAGCATTTGTCTTACCGGACGTTGGGCACCAGAGTGTTCCTGTCCTGCTCGGGCTGAGGGGTGTAGGCCGGAGGAGGCGGGCACAGCGGATTATCATCTGACAAAACAGAGTAAATGAAAAGATTATATTTATTTGCTGTTAAAAGTTGCAGACCCCTGAATTAGGGTAATACCTCCTATGTGACCCTGGTATCCGTGAATGTTATCCAGCCATCCAGGAGGCGGCGCTGATGGTCCCTCTTCAGGTATGTTGGGATCGAAGGCACCTGGGAAAGATCAGGTTTGAGGTCACTTTTATTTGTTTAACTTGAATAGCCAACCTGTTTTCAATTCAAAGTCAAACAGTCAAACAGTCAAACATTCAAAGTCAAACAGAAATACATAAATTAATATTACACATCAAATCTTAACCACACAATGACTTTTTCTGTGGGTTAAGGGAGTAATAACTGAAAAAGGCTTGTGCTCCCAGCCATCCACAAATAAGCAACCCATTCATCAGACATTGGTACTTAATTACAATGACCACTACAGCTCATTATTTTCCCTCTACAAATCTTCTTTAAACCGATATTTGCAGTGATTATGGAAGTATCGTGACCGTATTCTTTTGGCATTTAATGACTTAACTATGTGAAGAAATGCAGTTAACAGTTATCTGCTGGTTGATGACTTCTAGCGTCAAACTCTACCTGGTAAATAGCTTGTGAATAAAGCACCTAAAGACTTTACTGCAGCTTGACAAAGGGCAGAAGCGGAGTGGACAGTGTGATGTCAGTTGCAGGAAAAGGGAGGACTCGTGCATTCTTCAGCTCGGATCAGGAAAGAGGCCTAAAACAGGCCAGAAGAGCTGGGGAAGACTCATCCAATGCGACCATGTGAGTTATTACATTCCAGTTTACATTGCAGACTGAAACCGGGTCAATATTGTGTCCATTCAAAGGCTTTGTCTCGTTCTACGTCGGGAGGAACAACCCATATTAATGCTTCCAATGGGACGGTCTTCTGAAAATGAATAAGGCATGTAACGGTTAGGTGTCTTTGGAGCAGAAGATGGTCGGAGAAAATAACAACACTATCAATAAAGGGTCTGAAACATGTGTCAGGAACATGCTTTGTCCTTTCTGTCTCTCTGATGTCGCATCATGACACAGAAACAACTGTCACTTGTACCGACCAAGTGTCAAGCCGTTTATTACCCATGATTCAGATGGGCTAAGGCTAGGGTGAACAATGTGTCTGATTGGCAGTTGGGGGTAACGCGTTAAGAGTATACTCAAACGTAACGCAACGAACGTAACGTGTTAGTTTTGTCGACCCATCTAATCTAGTAATCGACCCAAGTTACTTTTTCAAAACATGAACGCGTTTTGGGTAGGTCTCATCTCCTCACCGCAATCCCAGAGCTCGGCGTGTCGTGAGCATGTGCATTACGCAACTAGAGACTTGTCCTCGCGCCAAAAGGAAATAAACTTCCCTTCGTTGTATGCACTATTTTGTGCAAAAACAAGCGTGTTCTGTTGTTGTGCGTCGGTGCTCTTGCTAATCCAGAAATTTTGTGTGCGTGGTGTTTTTCATCAATTTTTCATTGCTTGAGGACAGGCCTACACATGCTTAGTTTATGGCATTTTATTGTGTAATCTGTCAACATAAAAGATAAATAAAGATAATAAAGATAATAAAGATAATAAAACTCAGTCAAACGCATTTTAATGATGATGTTACTTTGTTCAGCAGCGCAAAGGTATTGTTGGCAAACAATATATAGGTTATACAACTGATCGCTGATATTGTTTTCTTCCAGGAGGGTTAGAGGGTTAGAAAGAGGTCTGTTTTGGATGTTATCTTTCATTTTATGGCCAAAATTCCTGTTGATTTTGTTTTATATAATGGAGCATATCACCTACACTTTATCTCTGGAACTGTGTTAAATTCTATGAAGTAAAAACTTAAAAGTGACCAGTTAAACGGACCACTTATGACTGCAATGTTGAACGCAGCTCTACATTATCCTGATCTATCGCCAAAGCCACGGAAATTATTATTTCAAACCAACAACAGGATTAGCATGTGAGCCGCGGAACTGTGAGGACATGTTCTGTGTAAAAACTGTCAGACTCAGGGCATGTGAAGTGGAGCAGAGACAGTCGCCACCGCCATTAGACACAGACGCAGCTTCTTCAACGAGTTTCAAACTTTTATTACGCCTGATTTACACTGTATAATGCGGTTATGTTTGTAAGAGCTTATTATGTTTTAATGGTTCAGTTTTAGGGGCATTATTGACTGGCCAGATCGATAGAGGCTAATGTGAGGCTGTGGCTTCACTTATTCCACTGACACTTAAACTTTCTAAAACTTTTACCCAAGCACCCGATGTCTTTGCCCACAACCACAATCAAGAAAATGTACGATAGTGACCTCAAATCTGGTTTATTTAACTGTTTATTACCTCCACTGATTGGACGAGGAGACACTCTCTCTAGCTTCTTTATTAGTCAATACACAACAAAGAGCTTTGTAAAATGTAGAGAATATGAATTACAGTCCAATAAGTATCCTACATACCAGCCTTTTCCATGACTAGAAAAAAGTAAATTCAAGTACAGGCCTTTTAATGGAGAGACATTTAAACCATTTACCATCGGTTTGGTTTGAAATGACCATGTTTTAAGAAGCAAAAACAAAACATTCCTGTCTTAGCGTAAGGTAAGGCGTAGAGTAAGTCGTGCATGAAGAAGCATGGATTTTGGCATTAACAAGTTTAAGGGCGTGTTCACTCTGGTTCAAGCCCAGTCTAGTCTTGATGTAGACTTGGTTTGGTCCTGTTCTAGTCCTAAGGCGTGTGTCGAGCGTCGGAGAACCTGGCGCTCCAGGTTGTATATGTGGGCATTTAACGACATTTAATGAAACATCATCAAAACCATAATGCCACCAAAGAAATCAGATCCTCTGATGGAAGTTGTCCAAGACTTGGACGAAATCAAGGCAGCGCTAAACGGCTTGTCTAAAGATATCGCCACCGTGACGCAGCAGCAAGTGAAGCTAGTGGCACTGGTGGATGAAGTTAAAGAGCTACGGCAACGTCTAGAGGAAAAAGATCGGGTCATTAATGGATTGGAAAGACGTATTGATGACCTTGAACAATACACACGAATGGAGGACATAATTATTAATGGGCTAGAAACAAAACATCGCAATTACGCACGAGCAGCTGCTGGCGCCGGTGCCATGGTGGGACCGGACGCACCGGTGGAGGAGTTGCTAACACTGGAGCAACAAGTAGTTACATTTCTCTCAACTAAAGACATCAAAGTGGATCCAAAGGAGATTTCGGCCTGCCACCTGCTTCCCCGAAAGCGTAGCGATGCCAAACCTGCGATAGTGGTTCGCTTTGTGAACAGAAAGCACAAAGTGGATCTGCTGCGCCAGGCACGCAAGCTAAAGGGGAGCATGGTGTACATTAATGAACACCTCACCAGCAAGAACGCAGATATTGCAAGACATGCGCGAATTCTGTGGAAACAAAAGAAAATACAAGCGACATGGACCAGGAATGGTCGTGTTTTTATTCGTCTAAATGGAACGCCTGAACTAGCACGAGTGATCACGGTAAGGGACATCAAAGACTTGGAACAGTACAAATGAGGCAAATACTATTTAAATATGACTTTTCTTTGACTGAAATGACTTATGAACTTCACGAAGATGATCGTTTGTTTTGGATTATAGGGATGATACTTTCTTATTTAATGGACTATGAAGATGAACCTTTCGTTTGGATTATGGAACAACTTGTGTTTGGACCAGTGGAATTTTCCATACATTTTGCCATTATTTTTGTTATTGATACTATTATTATTTATATATATATATATATATATATATATATATATATATATATATATTTTTTTTTTTTTTTTTTTTTTTTTCTTACAACATGCCAGAACTTGGATCCATGGTAGAACAAAATACACACTTAAATGATGAGACCATTAATGATATAGATGATCCAACTGATTTCTACAATAACTTAAATTATTTAAATGTTAAACATGGTAAATATGATGTTGAAAAGGATATAGATCCTGATACTTACTGTAGTCAGACAAATTGTCAATATTACACAGAAGAACAGTTAAAGAGTACAGTGAACATGGAACATGCTTTCTCTGTGATACATTTTAATAGTAGAAGTCTTTGGAGCAATTTTCCATTTATTAAAGATTATTTAAGATTATTCCCAAAATTTAGTGTAGTTGCTATTTCTGAAACATGGTTAGATGAGGATAAAGTCTCAGCTGTTGAACTGGAAGGATATGAACTGTTTGTAGTGAATAGAAAAGACAAGAGAGGAGGTGGAGTTGCTCTCTATGTAGATTCTAACCTGCATTGTAATCGTATAGAAAGCATGTCTACTACAGTTGATAATATGTTAGAGTGTGTCACGGTTGAGATTCACATGGAGAAACAAAAAAAATAACTGTCTGTTGCATATATAGAACACCTGGTTCTTCTCTGGATCATTTTAATGACTTTATATCTAATATGTTTCACTCAATTGGAAATAAGTCTTATATTGTCTGTGGTGATTTTAATGTTGACCTGCTTAACCCAGGTGGACACAAGAAAACCACAGACTTTATCAATACTTTTTATAACAGTACATTATTTCCAGTAATAGTAAAACCAACTAGAATAACAACAGAATCAGCAACATTAATTGATAACATATTTACAAATGAAATTGGTAAAATTGATGGAGGTCTTTTAATGACTGATATTAGTGACCATCTTCCTGTCTTTGCAATTCTTCAAAATGTATTTAAAATACCTTGTAATCAGACTAGCGACATAAGAACAGTGAGACATAGAACACCTGAAGCAATTGAGACTTTGAAAATGGAATTAAGTAAACAAAATTGGGATGACATTTATAGGTATGAAAATCCTAATGAAGCATATGAACTCTTTTTAGCAAAATTACTTG
Source organism: Eucyclogobius newberryi (assembly GCF_026437365.1). Lineage (NCBI taxonomy): Eukaryota > Metazoa > Chordata > Actinopteri > Gobiiformes > Gobiidae > Eucyclogobius > Eucyclogobius newberryi. The sequence continues at coordinate 14,094,558 of NW_027315823.1, forward strand.
ATATTTATAATAATTGTTGTCCACTTAAGACAATAATTTGTAAAAAACAGATGCTGAAACCCTGGTTTACTAAAGGAATAATTAAGGCTTGCAGAAAGAAAAATCAACTATATAGGAAATTCCTAAAATCCAGAACGCAGGTTTCTGAAATTAAATATAAAGCATACAAGAATAAATTAGTTAATATAATCAGAAATTGTAAGAAAGAATCCATCCATCCATCCATCTTCTGCCGCTTTATCCGGGGCCGGGTCGCGGGGGCAGCAGTCTGAGCAGGGACTCCCAGACTTCCTCCTCCCCAGACACTTCCTCTAACTCCTCCGGGGGGATCCCGAGGCGTTCCCAGGCCAGCCGAGAGACATAGTCTCTCCAGCGTGTCCTGGGTCTTCCCCGGGGCCTCTTCCCGGTGGGACATGCCTGAAACACCTCCCGAGGGAGGCGCCCAGGAGGCATCCGAAACAGATGCCCGAGCCACCTCAGCTGGCTCCTCTCGACGTGGAGGAGCAGCGGCTCTACTCCGAGCTCCCCCCGTGTGGCCGAGCTCCTCACCTTATCTCTAAGGGAGCGCCCAGCCACACGGCGGAGGAAACTCATTTCGACCGCTTGTATCCGCGATCTTGTTCTTTCGGTCACTACCCAAAGCTCATGACCATAGGTGAGGTCAGAACGTAGACCGACCGGTAAATAGAGAGCTTTGCCTTTCGGCTCAGCTCCTTCTTCACCACAACGGTCCGATGCAGCGACTGCATCACTGCAGCCGCTGCACCGATCCGCCTGTCGATCTCACGCTCCATCCTACCCTCACTCGTGAACAAGACCCCGAGATACTTGAACTCCTCCACTTGGGGCAAGGACACCCCACCCACCTGGAGAGGGCAAGCCACCTTTTTCCGGTCGAGAACCATGGCCTCGGATTTGGAGGTGCTGATTCTCATCCCAGCCGCTTCACACTCGGCTGCAAACCGTCCCAGTGCAATTATTAATGCAACATAGACAAAATATCCAGGGAACATGGAAAATAATGAATGATTTAATACACAAGAGACATAATAATATTAATTATACTAATTATTTGAACAAAGACAATGACAAAATAAGTCATATTAAGGGAATTGTTCATGAGTTTAATGATTACTTTGTAAACATTGGCCATAAATTGGCAACAAAAATTGTGCCCCCTCAAAACAATGACATGGAGACTGGGGTCACGTATGAAGGTGTAAATTCATTTTTTCTAAACCCAACAAATGAAAATGAAATATTGAAAATTGTGAAGAGCTGTAAAAACAAAAAATCAACAGATAATAATGGGTTCGATATGTTTTTAGTCAAAAATATCATGGAACATATTGTCAATCCATTTACTCACATCTGTAACCAATCTTTTAAAACAGGAATTGTTCCTAATCAAATGAAAATAGCAAAGGTTATTCCCTTGTACAAAGGCGGTGACACACATTTGACTTGTAATTATCGAACCATTTCTTTACTTTCACAATTTTCAAAAATATTAGAGAAATTGTTTGTTAAAAGATTAGATAACTATGTTGAAGTTAACAATATATTAAATGAGTATCAGTTTGGTTTTAGAGCACACAGGTCCACAACGATGGCAGTTGTTAATCTGGTTGAAAATATTTCCCAATCATTAGATCAAAAACTCCATACAATAGGTTTATTTTTGGATTTACAGAAAGCATTTGATACAATTGACCACACAATTTTACTACAAAAATTGGAAAAATATGGCTTTAGGGGAAAAGCAAATTTGTTCATATATATATATATATGTTCATCTGAAGGGAGTCTAGTTGTCAGCAAATTAGTTGTGGGGTACCACAAGGCTCTGTTTTGGGCCCAAAATTATTTTTATTATATATTAATGATATCCAAAAAGTATCTGATGTTCTTAATTTTATCTTGTTTGCAGACGATACCACAGTTTACTGCTCAGGTCATAATCTTAGTGAGTTGGTGAAGGTGATGGAGAGAGAACTGCATAAACTAAACAACTGGTTTGCATTAAATAAATTATCATTGAACTTAAATAAAACAAAATTTATGGTATTCAGTAACAAACATGTAGATAATGATATCAAAATCAAAATAAATAGTTATGAAATTGAAAGAGTCAATTATATTAAGTTTCTTGGAGTGATCATAGATTGCAAAATTTCATGGAAAACACATATACAAAATGTACTGAAAAAAGTGTCAAAAACTATTGCAATTTTATACAAATTGCAGTATATTTTGAACAAAAATGCCTCATATTTACTTTACTGTTCTCTCATTACTCCATATTTAACATGGTATTGAGATCTGGGGAAACACATACAAAACTAGAACCAAACCAATTTTCATTCTACAAAAAAAGGCCATTAGACTGATCAATCATGCATCTTATAACTCGCCGAGTCACCCTTTGTTCATTCAATCTAAGCTTTTAAAATGTTATGATTTGGTAGACCTGTATACTGCAAAATTTATGTATTTAGTTAAATGTAATCAAGTCCCTACGTCATTGAGGATAAAGTTTACCCAGAGGGAAAGTAAATATAATTTAAGGGGAACGTGTATATTTGACAGACCTTATGTGAGAACAACGCTGAGGGAACATTGTTTGTCAAGTAAAGGAGTTAAATTATGGAACAATTGTTGCGATGAATTAAAAAATGCCATTTCTTTATTTCTGTTTTAAAAGGATCTTTAAGGAAACAATCATAGAAAAATATTTAGCAGAATGAAAATGCAGCTTTGTTATAATACCTTGAATGCTTGGGGAGGATACTTGTGAGCAGACTGTCCAGTATTATGTAGTGTTGTTTTTGTTGATGAACTGTTGCTTGTGAACTACAAAATGTCCACCAATGTTGAGCGTTTGAGAGAAGGATAGGCACAATAAGCCTTGGCTTCTGCCAAGCACGAATACCTATATATGTTTCAGCTTGTCCTGATGCTTATATTGATATATAATAATAGTTCATTAAAATTGTGCTAAAACATAATGTCTGACTGTAGAACCAGAAAAGAGCAGAAACATCATCTAATTAAACTTAAGTACTGCACTTCAAGATTCTAATATCTTTAATTGTCAATCAGCCCTTTTGAAGCTTTTTAAAATAGTTTGTACTATAGACAATATATCCCTAAAAGGAAGAACATACAAACGTGCTTTACTTTACTGTCGTGTCAATAAGTAGCAGATGAAAATTATTGTTAAGAAGAAACATTTTTGCATATTTTCCCAACAGGCTGTTTGAGTTGGGACGTGCTTTGTAAATACTACGGCAGGTTTAGATTATTCCATGAGCATTTAAACAAACAGGCCACTCCTCAGCCTCTTACAGTTAGCATTAGCATATACATAAAACGCTCTATAATTTGATGCAGACCGTGCACTGTTGTCTCATTTTCACCTTAAGAGCTGCTTTTACAACATATCTGTACCGTCTGGAACAAAACCCCTTTATATTTACTCAACATGTTTTTTCTTTCTTCCTTTATTGTAGAAAGGCAAGATTATTAGGAAAGCACAACGTAAAGATGTAGCGTTTCCCACAGATTGGAGTGTAAATGACACTTCTGATCAATAAATTACTGATTGCAGATTAAATATATTTCCGTCTGTGTTTTCTATGACAATATCACATCCTACATGTATTCCGAGTTTATTGTTGTTTTTTGGGCTGTGTGGGTAAAAATAAAACCGCCATAGTTCTCTGTTCTCTTCTCTGATTGGAAAATAGCAAAGATGTATTAAAATCTCTTTGACGTTGATTACATTGAACGTTGCCATGAAATATCCAAAAAGCCAAAAGTTCACAAATATTGAACCTGATCATTCCTAAGCTCTAGAACTCGCTATACAACAAATACTTTTAACAATATATATTCCAGTTACCCCCCCCATCTGTTGTAAATATGATTGGCTTATTGAATGTTGTAATGCCATCTGAAACCCAGCAATACTAACAAAATATTCAATCGCAGTGCAGATACACGTTTGCTCATTTAAGCATAATAAACATTTTATCTACAGGCCTATTGATGATTACAACTGTGAATACAATCTTAATCTATCTTCTACTACTGCGTTTAATTGACTTTAAGATAAGATAACTTTTATTTGTCCCACAATGGTGAAATTCCAGTGTTAGACAGATTAGGAACAGAAGTGTAATAATAAAAACAGATCACTTAGAAATAAACGCTGATCATCTTAATAGCAATAATAACACTCTTGTTTACAGCTGTTATATGGACAGAAAATATTGCACCAGGGATGATTTACATTATGTCACAGTATTGCACATGATTATGACAGTATTGCACATGATTATGACAGTATTGCACATGATTATGACAGTATTGCACACGATTATGAAGCTGAATGACACATGTTCAGAGCTAACAGTGTTTGTTGTAGAGTCTGACCTTCTAAGCAGCAGCGTCAGCACAAACCATCTCTCCTTTGGGAATATAAGGATTTTACTTGCGACATTATTCAATTCAACAATAGCCCCTTGATTGAGACGGACTCACATGCGCCCATAGCAACCCGTGTTTTCCATTATGTTAGCTTCAGTCCGGCTGTCTGCGGATAAAAATACTACTGTGAAGCAGATTATGTCACACTGTACACACAATGCTTTTAGCAGAGGATAAAAATATAAGCGAGCGGGTTGTTTCCCCATAAGATCTGAACCGAGATGGACCTCAGCGAGCACGGCGTTGGTGAGATCGGGGCTCATTAAAGGATCAAAATACAAAAACAAGGAGGAGACTAACGAGGAATGTGCTTGAGAGGTTGTGATGCAGGAAAGGAAAGCTGGCTGTTGTTACGGAGACGTGCTAAATTAGAATATTGAGTATACTGTAATACTGTAAAATACTGATAAACTTGAACCTCAACAAAGACGTTTACGGACGCGTTTTAGAACATTTCTGATGCATTGTTTAGATATCGTCTGAATAGTGTTGTCAAAAATGTTTAGATATTCATTTTTGTCACTATTGCCATCGATTTTATAACTTTTCTGGTTGAAGCTCCGCCACTTGGTTGTCTCCATGGCGATCTTTTTTTTTTTTTTTTGGTCAGGACGTTAATAAACATACAGTACATGGTATACATACTGTAAACACACCGGATCGTAGTCATGGGCGAATTTCCATCAGCAATCACTCTCATTCATACAGTACATGGATACAGTACTGGAGGCAAAGTGGGTGAAGTGTCTTGCCAAAAGACACAACGACAGTGCGCACTACCGCCCCCCTGTGGCACCTGGCATTCTGTCGGTCTCCCATCCAAGTACAGTATTTGCCGGACTATAAATCGCACTGGAGTATAAGTCGCACCAGCCAAAAAAGTTATAATAGAGAAGAAAAAAACATATATAAGTTGCACTGGAGTATGAAATGCGGTTGCAAGTGTGAAAATAACAAATAATATCACATATAAGTCGCTCCGGAGTATACTCTATAAGTATATAAGTAAAAATATAAGTATAAGTCGCACCCGGCCAAAACGATGAAGAAAATACCATCGTTCCAAGTACTATCCAAGTACTAACCAGGGCCAGTCCTGCTTCGCTTGTGAGATCTGTCGAGATTGTCAAGTTGGTGCTGCTACTTCTTGACACTGCTTTGCCTGGAATGTTCCACAGTATGGCGATAAAATTATCTTTCTTGCATTTAATTAATTACATGTTAATATTGATGGGTTTCCCCTGTCGTTCATCATTTCCTGATAATGTGCTTTTTGGCGATTCTGTTTTATCGTGATATTGTAATTCTCTGTTCAAGGCAGCTATTTGCTCAAACTTAATTTTTTCTGCTCCAAACCTTTTATTGGTCTCCCTCCTCTGAGTAGGTGAAAGGTCAATGTGAGCTTTAGGGAGCAGCACATAGTAGCAGGGCCGGCCCAAGCCTTCAGGGGGGCCCTAAGCAAAAACATTTTTGGGGGCCCCTCACCACGTCATCAGAATCAGTTTTATTGCCATTGTCAGTAAACAATCCACATATGGGAACTTTCTTCAACGCAAACAAAGCGAACCAAAACTCCAGGGCATATGTTTGCCATCTAGGTATATTCTCAACACCTCACAAGCTCAAATATTGCTAACTTAAATCCCACAATGCAACTTGGTATTCCGCTGACATCACCTCTACTCCCTGTACAAATAACACACATCCCAGATATGTTTTTGGGCGTATTTGGGCGATGCCGAAAAACTAAAGAAGAAACTTCTTGACGATGTAAAGAAACTGCAAACTCAACAACACTCTCCAGGTATTGAACTTCTCTTACAAAGAGACGGTTAATGCTGCTGTTTGAAACAACACGATTCTGTCACGTTAGTTTGCTCAGGCTGGAGGCGACGAGAGCTCTGCCCCGCGCATAATAATATGTCTGAATGAAAGATAATAAGCTTAACATTTACACCAGCCCGGTAGTGTTAGCTGCAGGTGAGGCCGGTGAGGGGCGTCTATGCCCCCGGTCACTAAGAGGCGGAGATCCGGTCCGGACAAGCGCCGTCTCGTCCAGAACCTGTGACGTGAGACTTTGGAGTGAACAGTGTGCGGCCCCTGTCCCGGGCCCCTGTCCCGGTCCCCTGTCCCCTGTTCCGGGCCCCTGTCCCGGGCCCCTGTCGCGGTCCCCTGTCCCCTGTCCCGGGCCCCTGTCCCGGGCCCCTGTGCAGCCTCAGTTAGAGATGAGCTGGTTTGAGTTTGCGTCCCTCTCTCTCACATCACCATGTGTGAGATCAATCGTGACTCGTTATGTCTGTTTTACTTTGACTTCTTAAAGTGCAAAAAGAGGAACGTAAAGGTTTATGCACGTAAGGTCCATCAGCCAATCACATTGCAGCATTGTTTAATGCAGGAGTCCAGTGTGTGATGTTCTGATCAGAACAAACATTTATATTGTAATTCACTTTTAATAGAGCAATAAAACATTTCAATTTATTTAAAAAGCATCATTAGACTATTTGTTATAAATTATAATAAATTGATAGTGAAAAATAACCCGACATATTATAATTACGTCTGTTATAGAATAATACTATATATTTTTATACAAAAGTGGCAAAGTTGCAGAAACGCAGTCTCTTCACTATAGCTAGGTTTGGACCTTCACTTCTCGTTCTGTTCATTCTCTGGGAATAATATGTTTGCACTGTTTTATCAGTGTTAATTGTTAATCAAGCAATGCTTATGCCATTTTTTAAATTGAATATAACTTGTTTTGTCACTTTGGCAAGAAGGAACAGTTGGAAGCTGTAAAAGATGAATTAGTAAGGATAACTATTATTTTTACATTTTCAGTTAAAATTAATCAATTTGACCATAATTATTTTCATAGCCAATATTGTATTGAGTAATTAAGTACACTAATGTATTAATAACTGGATTTAGTCATTTTCTCCTGGCACAGTTTCATCACATCATCATTTTATAGCATTACAACCTCAACATTTTACTCTTACTTTAGCCGGCTGGACCACATTAAAATGCAGCAGAAGACCCGAAAAAGGTCTGAAAATCTCTGGGGGAGGGCCCCCAGACCCCCCTGTTCATTCATTTAAACTAATGTGCTAATGTGGCTGTCGACCCTTAACGCCCACAAATACGCCCAAAAACATATCTGGGAGGTGTGTTATTTGTACAGGGAGTAGAGGTGATGTCAGCGGAATACCAAGTTGCATTGTGGGATTTAAGTTAGCAATATTTGAGCTTGTGAGGTGTTGAGAATATACCTAGATGGCAAACATATGCCCTGGAGTTTTGGTGCGCTTTGTTTGAGTTGAAGAAAGTTCCAATATGTGGATTGTTTACTGACAATGGCAATAAAACTGATTCTGATGACGTGGTGAGGGGCCCCCAAAAATGTTTTCGCTTAGAGCCCCCTGAAGGCTTGGGCCGGCCCTGACTGTACTGTACTTAATCGTTAATGTACCTCTTAAAGGGTAAGATAACAATGTAGGGCTTAATTAATTATGAATCAAAATCACTAAGCTCTTTGATTTGTGATAAATCGCACCCCTTACAGAGATTTATTCAGGATTTACACAATAGAAAGTGTACGATCTGAGAAATTACATTTACTGTCATGTCTTCAAATCTGGACGGAACCCCTGGGGCATGGAATTCCCTAAAACTCTCGTTTAGTTTCTGGACAACAGAAACTAAACGAGAGTTTCAAAAGTTTCACTCACCGAGATCGTTGTCTTTTTCGTTCATAGCTGCGCCGAGGTGCAGGTTTGAGCCAAATAACTTAAAACTATGCGTAATCTTCACCTCGGGCAAGTCCACATCTGGCACTTCCGGAGTGTGCCTTCAAAATAAAGCTAACGCGATGCCTAATTACTACCTATCTACTAAAATAGCTCATTGTGTTAATCTAATTCTAAAACTTAACCAAAATATATAACATCAAATAACACATAACTCATTTACAGATGTCTTAAAAGCTACGGTCCATATCATAACGTCGGCTCCAGCTCTTGCACTGTAATGGGCCCGGCAGCACGGACGTATTACATAATATTATATGGTAATGACAACCACATTTTATATGTTTATGTTTTGCTTTTTTATTGCTTTTTTTATTACTTCTGTTGAAAACTCGACCCTAGAGAAGTCATAATTTTGCCCCTGCGTCGTGTGCGCGGCTTTGGTTTCCTTTTATAAATTGTCACAACATGTTGCCGACGCCCATTTGGTCTCCTCGGTGTTTGTTTACCACAGGCGCGCGCCCCTTCACAAAGTTGATTACCTATTGACACAAACATCCATTAATCCGTTTGTCCAAAGATCGAGGACGTGCATGTAATACGCGTACACCGACACACCGATATTGTACAAATAAAGTATCAATTAGCTGGCGTGCGAATTCAAATAGTCTGCTTTTATGATTGCGGTTAAAAAGGTCTAAGAGACATGTTATACCACCAGATGGCGCTGTTTACGCACGCAAAGTTAAGCATTGGACACACAAAGCTGATTTTAAGATAATACGTGAATCTTTCTGGTTTTGATCAGGTCCATACTATTTTAAAATGTCAGTTAGTATTTTATTCGATTTACGCGTTAAAGCAGACATATAATGCAAAATCAGCTTTAATTTGCTTTTACCTTGTTACAGTGTTTCCTCGTCATTAATGGATGGATGAATAGTTGACTCAAAGTTGTAAATATTTATGTTTGATTTAAACTGTATTCAATGTTATTCAACTCAGGCTTACGTGTGCAGAAAATTCCTATTCTCACCTGCCCCCTATCTCCGCCCACAGCCCTGTTTTTACTTAAGAGCTGAAGTTCTCACTCCGAATGACACATGTGAGGGTTTAAAATGTCACATATGGCCACATAACCACAAAAAATCATGTAAAGGACAATCTGCTGCTTGTTACGGTGAAATGTCACTATGAAGAGGCTCATCAGTACTGCAGATTTGAACAGGAAGTCAATTAACCTGTTTCTATTTTTAAGCCGTTTTAGATCAATACTACGGTTTACAATGAACAAAATGTAAAATGATGATCTACGACTGTTGTAGTTTAATGCTAAGTACCTGATGAAAAGCATGTATCCTTTAAGATGATATTAAATGATCACATAGGCTACTAACTGAATATGAAATGAATGAAATATGTATTCAGTCTTTTTTTGTAACTTTTTCAGTTTTTATATTTGAATATTTTTTTGCCATCATCTTCTACCGATTAGCAATGAAAATAATGTCGAGTTGATTCCATCAGGGAGGAATTAAACAGTACTTTGCTGTGAAATACATTTGGATTTTGAAAATATTTTGATTGCTGTGAAATACATTTTGGATTTTGAAAACATTGCTATACAAAGAGTCACCGATTACATTTGACTTGCTCTTACTAATGGGTTTTCTGTCCCTCCGACACTGCAGTATCTAACCTTGGAGTCAGACTGGTCCACAGACTCAGGCAGGTTCATGTAGGCTTCTGTCTGCACACATTTGCACACAGACAGGAAGCGCGCGTTTACCTCTGCACGACAGTTACGCACTCAAACGGTGTGAGAGCAAAAACAGAACGCACTGGGAACTCTGTGCATGACTGAGAGATGGCGTCCAGAGGCTTGGGTCTCTCTGAAGAACTGGACCATGACATAAACCAAGAGGAGCTGGACTTTTCAGACCTGTTTCTCTACAACCCCCCGGAGGACTTCCCTGTTGCTCATGTCAATGGTAAGAGCAATCCTAATTATTGAGTTCAAACCAAATAATCCCAGGAAGCAGAGATGGCACAGAATACGAACCTCAATAACATTATTTTCAATCCAAATAGGACATTTGCTCAATAACTAAAAATGTGGTAATGGGTGTTATTTTTTTTATCTTTTATTTTATTTTTTCTGCTGGGAATAAAAGAGTTTACTCTCAAGGTTTAAATTTTGATAATAGTTTACCCGTGGTTGGAAGACATGCATTTCACAGATATAGAAATGATTTGCTGTTTTGGAAATATGCAAAATTAGAATAGGCTATTGTCTATTATTAAAACTATTAAAGTACTCAAAATGTCTGGTGTAACCTCCCAAACAAGGGCATAAAGTGTATTTTTGCCTTTTTATTGTTCATTTTCTGGTCCATTCACGTTTTGTGCGATATTGGAACCTCAACCAAGACATTAACAGGCACGTTTTAGCAATTATAACTTATAAATGTATATAATGAGCTTTTTTACACAATGATTCCCTTTCTAAAAGCACTGAAATCATGGTTTTATTTCAAGTTGTAACAGAAGGCAGAGAAATGTATGAGGTTCTTAACCAAAAATTCAAACCATGATGGAAGTGTGCATCAGTAGCTGTTTATCCTGCTTTTAAAAATATATTAAATGTGACTGTATATCGTATAATGCATTCTACAGTTAAAAAATGGAGTAGGATGAAGAAAAGTCTTACAAATTTATAGATTAAACTATAGATAGCCACATAAACACACTTTTATTTTTTTTAGATTTTATACATAATTTCATCATTCTTGTCAACATTTATAGTTTAGATCAAATTTTAAAGGCTTTATTTGATAGACAGTTAGCATGAAAAGGGAAGCGAGTGAGAGGTAATCGACAGTTGGCAAGGGCTGCTCACGCAAAGCACTATTTAAATCATTTTTAAGCTCGTGGCATTGCTTTACACCAGAAAATTAAATTGTTGAAGTGTAATTCTTGCAAAAGGGCACCATAAAGTAAGATTTTCTACTACTACCCTCACTACATACAGTAAAAAGTACAACATGCCATCCATATTTCCTACCAGCTTATAAGTAGTTTGATTTGATTGACAGATGACCCGCACGCCCTTCTCCCAAACCACACCCACCCCGCTATGTTGGTGGTAGACTGTGCCGGTGCGTACCACCTTTCCCCCTCGCCCCAACCTGAACCAAGTCAGGACCCCACTTCCGCCGAACACCGCACCCTGCAGTTTGCCTCGCCCGCGGGCCTCCCCTCCCGCCCCACCGCCATCCCAGCCCAGAGTCCCAGGATCGAGATCACGCCCTCTGGAGACTCCCTCAACTCCCAAGCGCACGCACAGAACCCGGGCTCCAAAGTGCTGGGTGTATACAGGGAGTGTGCCAGCCCCGCCAGCAGCAACTCGTCCACAGGATGGCCCGCGGAAAACTGCTCCCCTCTGGCCTCGCCCTGTCCCTCCCCGTCCAATGGTGCAGGTATGTCGCGATTTATTCATCAGTATTTTAATTTCACTTTAGATGTCATCGCATAGTTTTAATAATGTTTGAAGGTTATTGAGTTGAAACATTCTAGCTTTTTTTCCTGTCTTGCTTAAAATACTGATGCTTAGGTTTGAGTTCCTGCTCCGTTATCCAGTGACAACCAATATTAGAGGAAACTTCTGAAAACAGAAAGAGCATATTAAACTGATCCAAATATGCAAAGATGTATTATTTTTTATTGTGCAATGATGTTGTGTGAATTGAAGTTCAAACATTGTGAGGTGTGCGTCAACACTGGTAAAGCTTCAACAACTTAATTGAATTGATCAAATAAAATAAAAAAGGTAACGTAAAACTGTTACCTGAACTATGCACAACCTATTGCAGGAAAAACATGAAAGTGGTACATGAAACACATTCATTTATATGTTTATGATTTTAAAGAACTCTTTTTGGTAAAGATCCCAAGGTGCCACAATTTGAGTTATAAATAAATATATAAAAATAAACATACTGATTGATTGATTGATTGATTGATTAATTCATTATTCATTGATTCATTGAAAAACTATCAACATATTAATAGCAAAGATATTGTTATATGCCAAACAGTAAATTGTCCTTTAATGCATTGGCAACTGCAACTAACAACTTTTTCACCCAGATCAAGCTTTAATTATGTCAGTTGTGGCCATTCTAATTGACTGTATTTGCAGACACTAAATGTACATGTTATCCATGACATTTTGTTGCATTAGTTACTTAATCTTAGTCATAAATCCTCGTATCTAAATCCTGCTAAAGAAGATTGGATTGGGTAAATGTAATAGCAGAGCACATTCAGTCAATAGACAATGTAAATTAAGCTGAATAACACTTGCAGGTTACGGCTTATCAGCTTTGGATCTCTGCCCTGGACTTCAAGCCATCCACACCTCATCCTCCCACTCCACTCCAGGCGGGTCGCCCCACAACAGCATCCCGGATGAGACCTTCCTCCTCCCCCACCAACCCAACAACGCCCCGCACCCGTCCCGCCCGCACCAGCGCTCCCGATCCTTATCTCCACAGGGCAAACGCTCCTACCACCACCTCCACTCCTGTCCCGGGCCCACTCCGGTCAAACAGCGCTCCCGAAGCCCCAGCCCCAGCCCGTCCCCTCATGAGCAGCAGGGGTCCTACTACCTCCACCAGTACCCGAGCAGCACCACCCCCGGGCTGAAGGAGATGTTTGGCGGTAGTTCCATAGTGATGCCTTCAGTGGCGGCTCACGCTCCACACAGGCCGGCGCCGAGACAGGATTGTGTCTATGGTGAAGGGTACGAGTGGGCGCTGGAGCCAGACAGGGGCGTTAGAACTGAGGTGAGCTCGTTTGCATATTCAAACAAGCTTCTGTTGCAATCCTGATGGAAACGGTGCCAACGTTTGTGTTGAATAATAGGTGGATATTCAAAGTTAGTACGTGGGTTGAATACGCTTTTTCTATTTCTTTGTTTTTTCACACATATTACAACAAAAACAAACTTAAAACAAACCCACACACTAAAAAACGCTGTCATTTTGTCATGTTGTTCTACTACAGACGCCTGTGGGTCATCCAGACTCGAAGATATCATAAGGGCTATTTAACCTTGAAAGAACATTTTAAGATTTACATTTGTATTAACTATTGTTGAAAGACATATGCAACATGTCAATAAGTCATAGAAGGAATGGGAAGTTCTGAATAGGTTTGTAATACAAGTACTTAAAGAATAAGGTTCTGGGAGTACACAGGGGTTTCATCTAAAAATAGGTACTCATCATCATCAAGGTCCTCGGGGGGAAAACGCCAACACGTTTCAACTCACAGAATGACAAACGTGTAGGTGTAAGTTTAAAAAAAAAGGTGTTACATTACTTTAATATATGTTTAAATAATCCACAAAAAGAGAAAACCTTTAAAGACAAATAACTGCAGTGTTTTTTATTGTACTCCATCTAACAAAATCAAGACATTTCAACTTCCATTTAAAAACATTTTCAATCTGAAGGAGTTAAAGGAGGAGAAGTTGAAACGTCTTGATTTTTAAAACATTGAAGTATTAACTTTGAAACATTTTTGCTTTGATGGATCACTCCTGAATGAACGAGGGATCACAAGGACCAATCAATCAATTTCTCAATTAAATCATATGGTTTATAAGTCTAAATGCTAATTGTTTTAACCCTTGGATTGTGTGACCTTTTGATTTAAAACATTGTATCACGTTGCTAATGTGTTGTTTTATTGTAGGCCGCACCTGAAGCCTTCTATATGGTACCGACTGTGTGGCCTCCTTCTCATCCCACTCACCATGGAGCTTTTAGGTCTGCTGACTTTCCATTGACACAAACTTTTATTGTGATTATGCATTCTTATCATTCTTATCATACTCCTACCCGTTGTGCTCCAGTGTGTCCATGGCCCCCCTGCCCTCTCTGGAGTGGCAGCTGCCCCCTGAGTTGGGACAGTACAAGCTTCAGATCCTGCAGCAGCCCAGGCCATACCACCGAGCGCACTATGAGACTGAGGGCAGCAGAGGAGCAGTGAAGACCGCCAGCGGAGGACATCCAGAAGTGCAGGTTAGGATACCAAGGGCAACCTGACACCTGACCGCTAACACCTGACACATAACACCTGACCCCTAACACCTAACACCTGACACCTGACCGCTAACACCTGACACATAACACCTGACCCCTAACACCTAACACCTGACACCTGACCGCTAACACCTGACACATAACACCTGACCCCTAACACCTGACACATAACACCTGACCCCTAACACCTAACACCTGACACCTGACCGCTAACACCTGACACATAACACCTGACCCCTAACACCTGACACATAACACCTGACCCCTAACATCTGACACATAACACCTGACCCCTAACACCTGACACATAACACCTGACCCCTAACACCTGACACATAACACCTGACCGCTAACACCTGACACATAACACCTGACCCCTAACACCTGACACATAACACCTGACCCCTAACACCTGACACATAACACCTGACCCCTAACACCTGACACATAACACCTGACCCCTAACACCTGACACATAACACCTGACCCCTAACACCTGACACATAACACCTGACCTCTAACACCTGACACATAACACCTGACCCCTAACACCTGACACATAACACCTGACCCCTAACACCTGACACATAACACCTGACCCCTAACACCTGACACATAACACCTGACACATAACACCTGACCCCTAACACCTGACACATAACACCTGACCTCTAACACCTGACACATAACACCTGACCCCTAACACCTGACACATAACACCTGACCTCTAACACCTGACACATAACACCTGACCCCTAACACCTGACCCCTAACACCTGACACATAACACCTGACCCCTAACACCTGACACATAACACCTGACCCCTAACACCTGACACATAACACCTGACCCCTAACACCTGACACATAACACCTGACCTCTAACACCTGACACATAACACCTGACCCCTAACACCTGACACATAACACCTGACCCCTAACACCTGACACATAACACCTGACCCCTAACACCTGACACATAACACCTGACCCCTAACACCTGACACATAACACCTGACCCCTAACACCTGACACATAACACCTGACCTCTAACACCTGACACATAACACCTGACCCCTAACACCTGACACATAACACCTGACCTCTAACACCTGACACATAACACCTGACCCCTAACACCTGACACATAACACCTGACCTCTAACACCTGACACATAACACCTGACCCCTAACACCTGACACATAACACCTGACCCCTAACACCTGACACATAACACCTGACCTCTAACACCTGACACATAACACCTGACCCCTAACACCTGACACATAACACCTGACCTCTAACACTTGACACATAACACCTGACCCCTAACACCTGACACATAACACCTGACCCCTAACACCTGACACATAACACCTGACCCCTAATACCTGACCCCTAACACCTGACACATAACACCTGACCCCTAACACCTGACACATAACACCTGACCCCTAACACCTGACACATAACACCTGACCCCTAATACCTGACCCCTAACACCTGACACATAACACCTGACCCCTAACACCTGACACATAACACCTGACCCCTAACACCTGACACATAACACCTGACCCCTAACACCTGACACATAACACCTGACCCCTAATACCTGACCCCTAACACCTGACACATAACACCTGACCCCTAACACCTGACCCCTAACACCTGACACATAACACCTGACCCCTAACACCTGACACATAACACCTGACCCCTAACACCTGACACATAACACCTGACCCCTAACACCTGACACATAACACCTGACCCCTAATACCTGACCCCGAACACCTGACACATAACACCTGACCCCTAACACCTGACACATAACACCTGACCCCTAATACCTGACCCCTAACACCTGACACATAACACCTGACCCCTAACACCTGACCCCTAACACCTGACACATAACACCTGACCCCTAACACCTGACACATAACACCTGACCCCTAATACCTGACCCCGAACACCTGACACATAACACCTGACCCCTAACACCTGACACATAACACCTGACCCCTAATACCTGACCCCTAACACCTGACACATAACACCTGACCCCTAACACCTGACCCCTAACACCTGACACATAACACCTGACCCCTAACACCTGACACATAACACCTGACCCCTAACACCTGACACATAACACCTGACACATAACACCTGACCCCTAACACCTGACACATAACACCTGACACCTGACCCCAAACACCTGACCCCTAACACCTGACACCTGACGCCTAATACCTGACCCCTAATACCTGACCCCTGACACATAACACCTGACCCCTAACACCTGACACATAACACCTGACCTCTAACACCTGACACATAACACCTGACCCCTAACACCTGACACATAACACCTGACCCCTAATACCTGACCCCTAACACCTGACACATAACACCTGACCCCTAACACCTGACCCCTAACACCTGACACATAACACCTGACCCCTAACACCTGACCCCTAACACCTGACACATAACACCTGACCTCTAACACCTGACACATAACACCTGACCCCTAACACCTGACACATAACACCTGACCCCTAACACCTGACACATAACACCTGACCCCTAACACCTGACACATAACACCTGACCCCTAACACCTGACACATAACACCTGACCCCTAACATCTGACACATAACACCTGACACCTGACCCCTAACACCTGACACATAACACCTGACCCCTAACACCTGACACATAACACCTGACCCCTAACACCTGACCCCTAACACCTGACCCCTAACACCTGACACATAACACCTGACCCCTAACACATAACACCTGACACATAACACCTGACCCCTAACACCTGACACATAACACCTGACCCCTAACACCTGACACATAACACCTGACCCCCAACACCTGACCCCTAACACCTGACACATAACACCTGACCCCTAACACCTGACCCCTAACACCTGACACATAACACCTGACCCCTAACA
Source organism: Eucyclogobius newberryi (assembly GCF_026437365.1). NCBI lineage: Eukaryota > Metazoa > Chordata > Actinopteri > Gobiiformes > Gobiidae > Eucyclogobius > Eucyclogobius newberryi. The sequence continues at coordinate 14,111,885 of NW_027315823.1, forward strand.
CCTGACCCCTAACACCTGACCCCTAACACCTGACACATAACACCTGACCCCTAACACCTGACCCCTAACACCTGACCCCTAACACCTGACACATAACACCTGACCCCTAACACCTGACACATAACACCTGACACATAACACCTGACCCCTAACACCTGACCCCTAACACCTGACCCATAACACCTGACCCCTAACACCTGACCCCTAACACCTGACACATAACACCTGACACATAACACCTGACCCCTAACACCTGACACATAACACCTGACACCTAACACCTGACCCCTAACACCTGACACCTAACACCGGACACATAACACCTGACCCCTAACACCTGACCCCTAACACCTGACACATAACACCTGACACATAACACCTGACACCTAACACCTGACACATAACACCTGACCCCTAACACCTGACACATAACACCTGACCCCTAACACCTGACCCCTAACACCTGACACATAACACCTGACCCCTAACACCTGACCCCTAACACCTGACACATAACACCTGACACCTAACACCTGACACATAACACCTAGGCTAAAAAAGGTATCCGTATACAAATTTAGAAAGTAAATAAAAATAAAGAATTTCACATAGATTTTGAGAACTGTTAAAGCTGATTTTTTCGCCAATTTGAGGAATCAGACTGACTGTTAGTTCTTTTTTAAAAATGTGCTGCTATCTTGGGTACGAGGCTGCAGGTGTGCATCAGGACGCAGGGAATGATTGACATGTGGGAGAATTACTCAGCTGTCCTCGCCACGACGAAATGAGACTCAGATTGGTCACAAAATCCTCTAGGTTGGAACTCAAAACCTTTGGGCAGAATGTCTGTCCTGAATGTGGTTAAAATAATCCCTCAAACCATATGAAACTATATCTTTCTACTTTTCTGTACAAAACTATAGTGCGGTAGAAAGTACAGAGCTACTCTCAAATGTAAAGTAAAAAGCATTCGCTGCAAAATGTACTGTACTAAAGTCAAGTACATATACCTAAAAATGGTACAGTACTTTTACTTTTGTACCTTGTGCTGCCGGCGAATGTCTTCACAGAATGGCTGAGGAAGCGTGGCCTCTGATTGGCTGCCTTTCTTCCTGCTAAACTGTGACTCTGTGAACTTATCAGAGAATCGTTTGGATGTTCAGAATACTTGAAAGTGAGCAGTACATGTGGACGGCTGAAGTTTAAAATGAACTAGTTCTTTTTTCATGTTTTTAGACTGTAAAAATAAGGTACAGCGCCTTTAAAGGAGAATAGTGTTAATTACATATTTTCTTTGTTTGGCAATCATAATGCATTGTTAAAGAAAATAGATCTGTTTTTCTGTTATTTAGTCTTTTTTTTTGTTTCTTCTAAACCACATAATGCTCTTAATAAAAGACACAAGTCCATTGACTTTCTGTTCCAAAATGCAGAACTGATTCTCTACTGCTGGCACTGTACTAGTACTTTTCAAGTTTTTTCCATTTCTGATAAATTACTATGTAGCATTTAGAACCCTATGTGAATTATGCAATGTCTGATTTATTTTCTTTTTAATAATTGAAAAACTTTAAATAAAATAAGTAGCTGTGGGCAGGAAAAAGTGGCAAGTGGTAGTATGCAGGACAGGTTTTACTCGTGCATAAAATGTCCATTAGCCACTTTTCAAAAAGACGTTTCCCTGTAAATGACAATCTACTGCTTGTTACGGTGAAATGTCACTGCCATGTCACTGTTTCTATTCCCAAGACGTTTTATGATGTTGCTGTTTACAATGAATGTAAAACGATGACTTACTTACAATATGTGACTGAAAAAAGCACAATATGTCTCCTTCAACATTATTTGTGCTTTGTTATTCATGCACTATTACGACATGACCATTCCTGTGATCAGAATCAGAAAACTCGGTATAAGTACTTTATCATAATCATACATTTTGCTGCAGCTTCAGTAAACGTTTGTTACAGCTGATTTGACTAAGACACATATATACATAAAACACCGTCTTTTCCTGACAAATGAAACGTGTCCTCGTCTCCACCAGCTCGTTGGGTACCACGGCTCGTCTCCCCTCAGCCTACAGGTCTTCATTGGTACTGCAGACGAGAGAGTGCTGAAGCCTCACTCGTTTTACCAGGTCCACAAGGTCACAGGAAAGACGGTGACGACGCACAGCCTGGAGCGGGCCATCAACGGCACCAAAGTACTCGAAATCCTTCTGGAGCCGAAGAATAACATGAGAGTGGTGTAAGTGGACACATTTAGCACGACGGCACGCGCTTAAATGTGTTTGTTTTTCATGTTTCGTTGTGCTTTGTCCACTGGTTGTAGAGGTGCGCAATATATTAGATTGTAGATAATATTGTGAATGATGTTTTGAAGATATGCAAAATATGAATATTGAGCACCGTATTTTCCGCACTATAAGGTGCACTTAAAACCCTTTCATTTTAAATTATTTCTGCGCTTTATAATCCTGTGCGCCTTATTTATTGATTATTTCTGGTTGTGTTTACTGACCTCGAAGCGATTTTGTGTGGTACACGTTTTGTTTCGCTTAATGCGTCTTATAGTCCGGTCACCTTATATATGAAAAATTATCGAAAATAGACAGTGCGCTTTATAATCCAGTGCGCCCTATAGTGCAGAAAATACGGTATATAGTTGAGGACCAGAGAGTGGGGGTGGGAAAAATAAAAAACACAAGTAATCATCAACTAAAAATAAATAGAAACAAAATCACAGCACAAATGAATAAAATCTGAAATCAAATAAAAAATAAGTTAAGTCCCATTTGGTCCAAATTTGGCAGACTTTTCAAATGTGTCTCATAATTAAACCTCGACTAATATTTAAACATTTAAAAAAATAAAATCAATAACATCATCTGACTGCTGTTTTCCGGATATTCCCAAAAATATATCGAGATACAGTTCTGCATATTTATCAATATCGGTGAAAGTGATTCAAAACACTTTCTTAATATTGCTACTACTGTTCCTGCTTTTAATACTCTATCACGACACTACAATACTTGTTAAGGTTGTCGTTAGTTTTGAAAATCAAATACTAATCCATAAGTATTTATACTAAAACATGACATGTACGATACACTGCTTATGATTGTTATCCTCATAAAGATGCTTTAGGTAGCGATGGTCATTTTCTTGAATACAATAGCAAAATCTTGACTTTGAATTGAAGTGATGAAACTGCCATTTTTATCTTGTTTTTCTAATATAATTTTTTTGCTAATTTCTTATGCAAAATGCAGGATTGACTGCGTGGGCATTCTGAAGCTAAGAAATGCGGACATTGAGCTTCGGAACGGGGAGACGGACATCGGGCGTAAGAACACCCGCGTGCGCCTGGTGTTCCGAGTGCACATCCCTGAACCTGGTGGACAGTTGGTGTCACTGCAAGTCTGCTCCCATCCCATAGAGTGCTGTAAGGGACTTCACTTTACATACAATATATACTGGGTATTATCTAACTCAGCTTTATCACCTTTATACTACGTTTACATTCAACTTGACAAGTCACAGTGATTAGTCATAAAGTTAGATGTGGGCGATGTATTTAAAATGGAAAATAACACATCAATTGTTGATTTGAAGCTATGCAAAGTTAGAAAATACAGTCTATCCACTATAATTCAAACTATTTAAAAGGCTGCAAAGAGGTCAAAAATATTCCACACAAGGATATAAACGGATATTTATCTACTTATATTTTGTGCAAGATTTGAACCTCGCCCAAGACATTTACAGAAACATTTAGTGTATTTACCTTGACCTTAAAGAGGTCGTTAGTACTCCGTTACATTAACTTGAGTAACTTTTTTTTTTTTAAGTAGTTCCCACACTACTTTTTGCCTTGTAAGTAATTTGATATTTTGGAAGTTTTGGTTACTCTATCAACTGTGAATGCAAAGCTTTTGTTGACAATATTTAATCATTCGAACCTTTGTATTCATTATACTCCTTTTGATATGATTTGATTATTCTTAAATTGAATTATGACATTGTTAGTGTTTGAATGTGGCACACGGGACAGGTCTGACCGCGTGTGTTTCCTGTTTCCTGTGTCCAGCCCAGCGAGCTCAGGAGATGCCCTCTGTGGAGCGGCAGGATCTGGACAGGTGTTCGGCTCTTGGGGGACAACAGATGGTTTTGACTGGACTCAACTTCACCTCTGACTCGCGTGTCATCTTCACAGAAAAGAGACAAGGTGAGCCTTTTCAGAAAGCTGCTCCTGAGCCATCTAGTCATAAATAAATGATATAAACTAATGAGCAACACTAATCTGTTTGATGGTTCTAGGTAATTATCAAAGCAACATAGATATAAACAGTATTATAATCAGTTTAAGCATTTGTTTATATGTAATTTACATACTGGTGCTAAATAAATGTAATGTAATTTTAGATTTCATGTGTTTTCCTTTTATGTAGCTGGTGAAATTATTTTTTATCTTTGTTGTTTTATATTGTGATTGTGCTGTATTAAATATATTTGTGGGGCAGTGCCACAACAATGCAACTAGAGATGTCACAATTTTGATAGAGTCACAATTTCAATTTTTAGTGTAATGATTATTGTGAGAATAAACATGACGTTTCAAAAATTATTCACCGCTCCTTAACGCGTGACCCGCGCTTTATGAAATCAAACTTTCTGAATTATTTATTAGAAATAAACTGCAAGATAAAAAAGCACTTTACATTTAGGTTCCAAAATAAGTACATTTCTTTTAATTGTACTAAAAAAAACTTCTTCAAAGAAAAAAAAACAAAATTAACTTCTAAACTTCTACTTCTAAACGAGTATCACTATTTTATCTTTATGATTATATTATGACGATTATCACTTAATAATCTTGACATTCCCGCACTTAGTTGTAATTCTTGAAAAAAAATTGAAGTCCAGGTCGTTCGTGTAGAGTTCAGATTTGTCACATAACCTCGTTTTATCAATAAAAACACTATTACTAACTGAAAATCTGAACAGAAACCCATTTGGACCTGTTCATATTTACAAAGAACAAAATGTAAAATGTATGTAACCTTTAAAACACATCTTGAACCTATGCAACAGATTTATAACAAAATGCAGTGCTGAATGTCCCATCACAAGTTTCTTTTTTTATTTATGTTTAGTTATTTGTCCATATTTCTGCTCCACCTCACATTTTGACATGATCCTTGCAAGTTAAAAAACATTTTATCGAACCACAAATACCCACAGATTTCACTGATAACTCCACGGTCGCGCTCACACAACATTCAGCCCTCTGTTACTTTCTCAGACTGCGTTGCACCCACTCCCTCTCATATTACACTTGCTTTCGGGTTATTTGCATAGTAGCCTTTGCATTCACTTTCAATGACGCACATTAGCGTTGGCATGAAAGTAATGACTTTTGCCTCCTTAGCCTGTCGCACGGTCTGATCACTGAGCCACATGTTGCGAGAGAAGCTACAAAAGAGAAGCTACCAAACCTCGCGCCGAGGTTTAGTGCAACAGGATGTGGTTAGACACATGAACATTGAAGTGTTTGTAGCGTGGCTTGTAACTAGTTTAGAAGTGAGATGGGAATGAAACGCACAACTAGGCTCAAGGCTTTTCCACTTGTAATACACAACGCGGGTTTACATTGGTTCGTTATGAGTATTTTCAGTCTCTTAGTTAATCAGTTATTTTATTTATTTATTCCTAATTGCACATTTTCATTTCAAGGATTTTCCCAAGTGGCCCTATTTATTGTATATATATATATATATATATATATATATATATATATATATATATATATATATATATATATATATATATATTATTTTTTTTTTTAAATCCCACCTGAAAAAAGCTGTTATTGTGTCCTCATTGCTCACTATTTGGCTTGTTGTTGTTGGAAGGGCATCTGGCATATAAAATATTTGATAAAGCGACAATTTTGCCGTTGCAGTGCTTCCATCGTCCAGATTGGTACATATAATTGAGCCGCTTGTCATAATACATCACTTTATGGCAGTATTTAGTTATTTATTACACAGACAGTGATGTTTCCTCGCAGGCTTTAGCTGAGGTTACTTTGTTGTAAAATAAGTGGAAATAGCATGGTAGATATCAAGTGAAAAATGATACAACTTTATAATAACAGCACTTTCAGTAAAGCATGAAGAAAGACTTTATTCATAATAGAACAAACTCTAAAAACAAATATAATCCAGAAATCACATTGTATGATTTTATTAATAATTTATTTCTATGCTATTTGCCATGTTATTGAACATCTGAGAAAATCAATGTTAACATTTTGTACTGAAGCTTTTGTTTACAATTACAGAGGTCAAATGCTTCCTGTAGTTCTTGACCAGGTTTGCACACACTGCAGCAGGGATCTTGGCCCACTCCTCCACACAGATCTTCTCTAGATCTGTCAGGTTTCAGGGCTGTCACTGAGCAACAGGCAACATTTTCCATTGGATTTAGGTCTGGAGACTGACTTGGCCGCTCCAGAACCATGATATGCTTCTCCTTGGTTCTCCTGGCTTTGTGCTTCGGGTCATTGTCATGTTGGCCATGACCCATCTTCAGTGCTCTGACTGAGGGAAGGAGGTTATTACCCAAAATCTCACAATACATGGCCCCATTCAATCTCTCCTTAATACAGTGCAGTCGTCCCGTCCCCCCTGATGTTTCCACCCCCATGCTTCACAGTGGGGGTGGTGTTCTTGGGATGGTACTCATTCTTCTTCTTCCTCCATACACAGTAAGTGGAGTTCATACCAAAAGGTTCAATTTTGGTCTCATCTGACTCCCATGACTCCACTGGATCGTCCAGATAGTCGTTGACAAACTTCAGATGAGCCTGGACATGTCTCAGTCTTAGTCATCTTCCATTTTCCAACACTTTCTCCAGCAGCTTTCACCAAGCTGCTTGCCAATTGCCCCATAGCCTTTTCCAGCCTTGTGGGGGTCTACAGTTTTGTGTCTGGTGTCTTTTGACTGCTCTTTGGTCTTGTCCATGGCAGTAGTTGGAGTCTGACTGATTGTGTGGTGGACATGTGTCTTTATGCAGCTAATGAGCTCAAACATATGCTGTTATTGTAGATGAATAAGTGGAGAAGAGGTGGACTTTCTAAAGGCAGACTAACAGGTGTTTGAGAGGCAGACTTCTTGCTGTTTGGCAGATGTCTGGAACTGGAACAGGACAAAACAAGGACTAGAAGAGGACCAAACCATGTCTACATCAGGACTAAAATGTTCTCAATTTAGGAACAAACACATAACGAAAAGCGCAAATATACTGTAGTTGCCATGATGCTTCCACCCTCAACAACATTACTACAGACTGTTTATGTTCTTGTCCCCAGATGGAGAGCAGATCTGGGAAGCCGAGGCAACAGTCGACAGAGACAAGACACAATTTGTGAGTTATGTTCAATCACAAACGTACAAATACAAGCTGCATACGCGGGTTTTAAATGTCCGCGTTACGTGTTGTTATGTGTCTAGAACATGCTGTTTGTTGAAGTCCCGCGGTATCGAGACGGGAGGATTTGCCTCCCGGTCAAAGTCCACTTTTATGTGATCAACGGGAAGAAGAACATGAGCCAGCTTCAACACTTCACTTACACTCCTCTCATAGGTATTTTAAATACTCATTCACAAAGTATTCACATGCATTCATATTTTTGTCATGATCATCGTGCAAAGAACCATCACGATTGTACAGTTATTCACACGTTTTCAACACCATGAGCAAACAACTATCACAACTATGATATCTTTAATAACAGCCATTCTCATTGTCTATAAACCCTTTAAAATTCTGTCATCTGGATGTTAAAAAGTGAAGTAAACATCACACATTTTCAGCAATTAACTGGCATCAGATCTAAATACTAATGGTTTTAAGTCATTATAATAACACCAAAAACTGTAGAAATAACTGTTATTTGGCTTTTTTATTATGATGGATTGAAAATATACAATTTTCTAGCCTTAAAATTTTATTTGAACATCACAAAAAGTACAATTTGTGTTAAAGTGTGTAATATGGCTGTTGTGGGGTCAACGTTTCTCCAAATATTTGTCCAGTCAAACCTAAAAAGTCATAATCTCCTAGAAAATAAACAGTAAATGTAAAATACGATAGCAAACATCTTTAAATCAGACTTGGATGTCTCTGTATGTGTCTGAGTGGTTTTCATTTGCCAAATTCATGGTGATTTTTCATATTTTTTGATATTCTGAGGTTCATACAGGAATCACAACATGTTCCGCGTGTGGAATTTAGAATGGTTTACTTGCTTTTTTGTACAATAGTTTGATTTTAAATGGTTTGTATAAGATGTCCACCACCATCTTTGAATATTTACAATTATATTGTAACCAGTACCATCAAATAACCGATTCATCTCGACATCCCTCATTATCTGGGAAACACGAAACGGTGTGACTTTCTGCTTTCATTTTTACAAACAAGTTATGACTTTTACTTTTACTTTTTTTCAAGGCGTTTGGTAGCCTTCGGCAGCCAGAGCGCTTGTTTCACTTAAGGCAATCAGTCATTTCGTTTTGTCAGTCCACCCACAGACACCCGGTTTCTCATCCATAGAAAAACACAACTGAGAACACGGGGGTTTGCCCTGTCACTGGAGGGTAAATGCTTTGGATCTGGTCAGTGTTTTGTCTGTGTCCCTGAGTAAGACACACATGTTGCCTTCTCCTGTCATAACCATGTGTCTGTTTGCCAGAGGAAGGGCTCAATGTAACTGCTGTAAGATTAACTACTGAACAGGTTCATAATAATACATAAAAATATAATAAACGTTACACCACTGACTGTACAACGCTAAAGGATAAAAAGATGATATTCAGCCCTCTACAGCTCACGTGTTTATGCCTGAGCGAGCCAAGAACACACACTTCACTCATGCAGAAGTATAAGATGTTTAGTCTGGCACAGGTTTCATCTCCCCGAGTTCAGATGGGCATGATTGACCTGTAGATTAGCCAATCAGGGACACGCATGGTCTGTCCAATATCAAAAATAAAAGTGAATAAATAACACAGGGGACTGGATGTCTTCAGAGATACCGAGTGATGCACTAAAGCATGACACACTTTGTACCTTTGAGCTTTCCCTTGCTATGATAAAACTTTGAAATATAACCTATTTGATTAAAACTCCCTTCTCTCCAGCCATTAAAGCTGAGCCGGTGGATGACTACCAGGTGAACTACAGCTACCAGGAAAACCTGGTGATGTCTGGCCTCTCCATGAAGTCGCTTTACCACCACATGGACCAGGACAGGAGCCTCCAGGCCCTGAGCGTCTCTCCCACACTCTACAGCCATCTTTCCTCTGTGGACCCCAGAATTCACGGACTACTCCCCGATCCACTGGACACTTCTTATCACCAATACCGGTCCAACCCTTTGCTTTACCAAAAGCAGCGCTTTAACAACAATTCTCCCATAATATCATGTTCCTCCGCTCACCAAAAAACAACATTTGCTCTTCCGTCTGAAGTCGAAGAGTCCTCTCAAGAAGCCAAACGTTCATGTCAGACACTGTTACCTTTGGGCAAATCCCCACCTTCAAGATTTACCCAAGTTGAAAGACCAAAGCCAAGCAGCGAGTCGGCCAAACAGACAAACTCCAGACGAAGTGACAGAGAGGAGCCAGAAAGAACAGCCGTCAAACAAGAAGATATCGGCTATACTTATCTGGAGGATGGTGAGTAAATACAAGAAATGCACCAAAAAACATATCTTAAACTGTAATTTAAACTGTATTGGGGTAAAGCGGTTTTAGAAGATTGAATAACTGACAAGAGTACAAGAAACTAAAGTATAAAGTGAGATTTCTTCAATTTTACGTAATTTTACAGTCCATTCACATTTGTCGGAGACTCGAACCTCAACTAATACATTTAAAGACACATCTGAACACATTTTTGTTGAGTTGACAAGCAAGACTAAAACAGGACTAAACCAGGGACAAAACCCTGGTTTAGTCCTACAACCACCAGGTATTAACCAAGGGCTAAAACAGGACTAAACAGGACCAAACCAGGACTAATATCAAACACAAAATATCATCTGAATATCATTATGGAGATACTCCAAAAAGGTATCAGTATTTTTGTTGATATTGCCTGCCCCTTATGACAACTTGGAGCGTAATACGTCCATTTAATTTTATATTTATTGTGTCTTGGGTGTTTTTTGATCCAAATATTATTTAGATTCAGCATGTATAAACACGGGCACCATATATTTTATAATTGTCGTAGCTGTTTATACTTTTTTTTGTGTATTTATGAGCCATCTATCCTATACATCACCTTTGCAGAGCGCAGACGTGGCTCTCACTCACAGTAATGCAGCAAAGGTTGTCAAGAGTGTCAATGATGAGGTGTGAATACATGTGGCCACTGAAAGCATGTTTTATACTTCACTATTTATTCTTAGACATAAGTGGTTACACCTGGGGGACTGTGCACCCATGCTTCACCCATGCTTCACCTATGCTTCACTCTCTGCAGCTTCCTGTCTGCAAATCATTGGACCGTGCACTAGTTGATCTAATCTGTGCATCACTTTTATTATGACTCACACTAACACACGTAAATACATAAGCTTTACTTTGTTATGAATGTATAAAACAAAGCGACAACAGATACAAACTTATTTCCTTTTGTAACTTTTTAAACTTATGTCAAGCAGGAAGTAACCTACATTGTGCAGGCAAATGTGGCAATGTTGCTCTTTGTTCTGGTCACAAAAATAGACATAAGACAACTCACGCTGAAAATTATAGATTAGAATTTTAAGCACAAAAACGAATTATTAGATCTATCTATCTATCTATCTAGAGTTATTATTATGGATATAATATATGCTATTCTAAAATGTGGAATGAAAACATACCACAAAATAACAATTAATTAAGAATTATACAGTTATAAAGCAATTAATACAGTAAACATTCCTGAACTAATGATATAACAATTTTCATTGTTTGTTTAGCCTGCCAGAATTGTTTTGTAACCCTAACCCATCTATAAAAGACAGACCTCTAGTAGGCATAAATGTGAAATTCAATTCTAATTAACTTTATTTTTATCCTTATTTACGACTCCATCTTGAACTCGAATGCTTATAAATATTGTTTATGATTTTATATTCTTCTTTTTTATTTTTCAGTGAATGACATCATAAGAAGAGACCTCACAGACCCCAACGTGGAATAAATACATTTCGTATAAGTAGCCTATTTTGTATATTTGTTGATGGAATATATTTTTTTTATCAATATTTCAATAATTTTGTTCCCAATCATGTCTTATTCTCACTTTTTTTGTAAACTACAATAAATGTTTTTCAGTACATATTTCAGTGCAGTTGGTTTTCTCTCCACCTGAGGGCGCTATTTCCGTAAATGTGTTTGGCCGAAAACCATGTCACTTCCGGCAGTACATTTCTTTGCAGCAGTGCTAGTGCCAAATCCACTGCTTGGTTTTACTGATATTTGTCCTATTTTTGATTAGATTTCTATCATTTCTATTGAGAAGACATTGCACGAAGTGTTTTGTACCATTTGTAAGTATGCATTTATGTTTGATGTATATTTTGTAGCTGTATTTCTGTAGAACTCAGTACACAAACCATGATGCTAACGTTACTACTCCAGCCGCTGTGGCGAGTATAACTGTTAAATAGATCTTTGATAAACAGTGATGATAGGAAACATTTTGGTTCTGTTATCTCATAAAACTTACCTATTCTGTTGCGAGGAAATACGTATTGTAGAAATAGCAAAGATGACATGACAAGCAAACCAAATCAAGTAAAACGTAAACAAATATATGTCATTTGGCTCAAAACATGTAGGAACAATCAGAAGCTTTAACATTTCTCTGGCCTTGAATTTTGGTGCATTAAGTTTAGGGCTGGCAAAAACTGAACTTGCAGGAAAAACAATAATAAAATAATTAAAAAGTAATTGTCTCAATTATTGTTCTGTTTTCATGATTAGATCTGTACTAATCATGACTAGTCGACTATAAATAACACTATCGCTAGCTGAACCACAGACTCTAAAAACACAAAAATACCTTTTATAACAAAGACAATGGCATTATCAAAATGTCTAAAAAGAAATCAAACATTTTTGGATTTTCATCAATAATACACTGTATGTGTAAATATTGTCCATCTAGAAGCCATCAATCACAATATTTCAGACTTTATTTGGTTGATGTATTTAAAAAGTCTCAATGTACATACTTGTTTGCCTAGTTGCTAAAAAATGAAATCACTGACTAGTTATTTGCAGACCTAATTTTCACTTCATTTTCAACATTACTGCATAGGTTAGTATGTTCAATATATATTTTTTGGAATAAAGATTAAGTTTAAGTCAGATAAATGAATGAAAACGCTATTAGAATTAATTCATTAAACCTTACATTTAAAATAAAAACATTCTCTTGTATAGAAAGGCAGAGTGCTAAACTCAAAGTCTACCCTCGAGCAGCAGCAGCAGACGCAGCAGCAGACGCAGTATGTCGGAGCTGGACTTGTCCCCTCCGGAGGTCCCTGAGGCCACCTTTCTGGAGAGTGTGCTGAAGTACGGCCTGTTCCTGGGAGCCATCTTCCAGCTCATCTGTATCCTCGCCATCATCATCCCCACGTCTAAAGGCCATGAGCAGGTAGGTCTGCTGCACTGGGGAGGTTAAGGTACACATTACTGTCCTCGCAGAAATATAATACTCCATTTATCGACTATCTCACAATACTTTCATGGACGTTGTCAATATGTTGAAATGCAATCTCCTCTGTCTTTAAATACACTCTACATTTTGTTATTTAATACTTAATTAGCTTCTCAAGTTATTTTTTGTTACGGTGATATTTCTAGCCTCCCCACAATATAATTATCAAATAATAAACAATACATACTGAGATGACACTGCACTGTGACTTCGGATATCATTACAACCTTTTTATGTAACATCTGTGAAAATTTGTTGCATTCTTTACTGAAATATTGCATTTAAAAATTGAAAAACAATATAAGAATACTACTAGAAAGGGGAGACTGTAATACATCAAATTAGGAGTGATATGCAAGAGTTTAGATCTAAATCCAATTAAGCTAGCCTTAAATAATAATAATATTATTCCATCCATCCATTTTCTACCGCTTGTTCCCTTTCGGGGTCGCGGGTGACTGTCCCAGTGACTTCGGGCCTTAGGCGGGGTACACCCTGGACAGGTAGACATTACAGACAGTTCACTCTCACATTCAATCACTAGGGCCAATTTAGAGTCACCAATTTTGCCTAACACATGCATGTCTTTGGACGGTGGGAGGAAGCCGGAGAACCTGGAGAGAACCCACGGTAACACGGGGAGAACATGCAGACTCCACCCAGAGAGATCATGTGATGTTGGTCTGGTCCGGGAATCGAACCCATGATCTCCTTCTTGGGAGGCAAGAGCGCTAACCGCCTTTGCCGCCGTGCACCCCTAATATTATTATTATTAATATTAATATTAATATTAATAATAATAATAATAAAGAGCCTTTCAAGTACATCTTAATGTTTAATCCCAATCAAATCAAAATCTCAATTTGAATGGAATTGAATTGGCAAAGTGCAAATCTGCCATTTTAAAGTGCCATAATTGCCTTGACAAACAACAAAGTATATTTTTATTCTGATCAGATCTGTACAAATGTGTTCTGAAACTAAATGCATGGGATTATTTCATTAATGTCTCACCCTGTTTCAGTCTCTTTGTCAATCCTTCTGGACGCATTTAAAAAGTGAACTTTGAATAGAATCCTTTTTTATCAAAACATAAATCGCAAATATAATCCGTCCAATGCTTTTCAAAATTCAATTAAATATATTTCCCAAAGCGTACAGCTCAATGTATGCATCATTCACTCATGGTAAGGTACTCCTGTAGCCACAGCTGCCCTGGGGTAATCTGGAAAAAGTGAGGCTGCCAATTTACACCATCTCTGACCACCAGCAACCACCGTCATTCAATTCAATCCACTTTATTTATACAGCACATTTTATAAACTGAAACATTTCCAAAGTGTTACACACAGAACATTACACTTGCTCTAACAGTACTCCTAACCATAATGATAGAAAATAAATAAATATAATAAAACAAAATTGTTAAATTCAATTTGTTTTGAATAAATAATATAAAACAATAATTAGTGCCTTTTAAAAAAACAAATAAAATAAAACTGAAAATTGCAGATAAGTCTTTTGCTTATTGAAAAAAGACGGAAGTACCGTAGATTATGACAGAAGAATAATATTTGCAAATTATTAACAATTACCTTAGTCTAACCTTAGAGTTTTCCATTGTAGAAAAAGATTCAGTTGTAGTCATGTTCGTATCGCTTTAAAAAAAACAGATGACTACAACTGAATCCTAAGTGACAAGAAAACAACAAAAATAAAGCAACATAACCATCAAATACAAGCAACTCTATTGTGCATTACTCGTTATATTCTATGATTGACTTAGAAGTGTCCTGAGGTTGTGTTTGTGTCTGTTCTGAATGACTCGTGGGCACTTACCAGTTTGCATCTGCGAGACAAAGAAAGCAGACGTTCATTTAGTGGTAAGTGCGGCCTGTGCGGCTGAAGACGGAGCCATTAAGAGGCTACTGTCAGTGTCTATAATAACAGCTGTCAGGGGACTCCTATTATAGACAAGGGCCTGTTAATCCACTGTGTAATTATTCAATTTTCACTTGTTTCCCCTCACTTCATGTCTGTGTTTTATTCTGGCACACATTAGCCTTCTTTTAACCTGAAAATGATCAAGTCATTTATGATTCAGAATGAGCCAGTTGTTTTAAAAAATGTGTAAAAGGGTTCTTCATACACAGTTAAGCAGTCTTCTACATTGTTATGGTTTGGTTCTTTTTTTTGGTTCTTCTAACTCAGTGGTTCTTAAACTGTGGTACGCGAGCTCCTCTACCGTTGTTATATTTGTTTAATTTAGAGTCAATTTTATCCATTTTTTGGTCCTCTTTTGGGTAAGTTCTTGCTCTTATTTTGTTACTTTAGATCTGATTTAAGATGGTAATGAAGGCAGAGACAAACTTGGCACTAGTTTATTTGTCTTATTGACTATATAGAATGATAAGAAGACTTAAAAAAAATATGAATCATAAGTATAAGGAGTATACCGTATTTTCCGGAGTATAAGTCGCACCAACCAAAAAATGCATAATAGAGAAGAAAAAAACATAAGTTGCACTGGAGTATGAAATGCGGTTGCAAGTGTGAAAATAACAAATAATATCACATATAAGTATAAATATAAGTATAAATCGCACCCCGGCCAAAACTATAAAAAATAATCCGGAAAATACGGTGGTAAGTATAATTCAAATGGGTTCAAACAGGTTAATCAAAAACATCTAAATATTCTACTGATTAAAATAATGATGGACCAGCATAATTTATAGTGATGTTTGGACTTGATTGATGACTATCTATAATTATATATACGATACTATCTATAATTCTCCCTGATACGTTCTCTCTGCACAGGAGGAGACGGAGGGCAGCGATAACAAAGCTGCAGCAGAACAAATAAAGAAGTCTAAAGGAGCAGCGCCTCAGATCCGGCAGAAAACAAAGAAAGAGAGCAAAAAGAAGAGATAATACTGTACGGTGTGAGGCAGGTGTGTGTGAGGCAGGTGTGTGTGAGGCAGGTGTGTGTGAGGCAGGTGCGTGTGAGGCAGGTGCGCGTGTGAGGCAGGTGCGCGTGTGAGGCAGGTGCGCGTGTGAGGCAGGTGCGCGTGTGAGGCAGGTGCGTGTGTGTGGCAGGTGCGTGTGAGGCGCGTGTGTGTGCGTGTGCGTGTGTGTGTGTATGTGTGTACGCGCGTGTGTGTTAGGGAGGTGTGCGTGTTAGGGAGGTGTGTGTGCGTCATCATGAACGTGTTGGGCTGTTATTACTGTTACCGCTGTGATAACGTTAAACACTCATTTCATACTTAACTGGTATGTACTCTTTTTGAGGACTTAAACATCACCATTTGTAATGTTGTGTACTTTAATTACGATTTCATTTTTATTTGAAATAAACAACAAAAAGTCTGGACTGATTGTTTGATTGTGTATCGGGGGTAAAAGATGACATACTGTATTCGCAACTCATATTCTCTTTGAGATGTTCTCTTTGAATGTTTTCTAAGCATTTCACAAAACATTAAATAAGGAATTAGATTCACTAACTCGAATTTATAGTCTGCACTGCAATAATCTTTACAGTCACTTGCCTGCGACAACACACAATTGTTTAATTATCTTCTGCAATGTCAAAAGATTAATTACAGTGTTACATTCATCCCAAAGACATTACAGTGTGGCATTCATCCCAAAGACTCACTGGGGTTCAGATCCGTAGTAGATTAGTCTCTGCTTCTCTTTAGATGTTTTCTCTGCTTTGTGTAAATGAATACTTTCCATGTGGTAGTTTCAGAAATGAGATCATCTTGGACATTTTTGGAACTTCCTCTTTTGGAGTCAGAATTCTCTTTAAGTGGAAAGATCCGCTGCCATCAAATTTCTATAGTTATAATTATTTTTAATCAGTAGACATGATTTAATGTCTTTTGGGGGGTTTTCTGTCAGTTTGTGTTATCTTTTTATTTACTAACCATTGTATTATGTTACTGTTATCTATAAAAAAAAAAAGAGAAGTGAGACCATGCGGCGATCATATGGGAGGCTCCTACAGTAACTGTTTAGATGGATCCATGTGGGATGATATATATACATGGATAATATTATATATATATTTATAATATATATTTATAATATATATATATATATATATATTTATAATATATATAATATATATATAATATATATTTATATTCTCCTCCTTGAACCGACACCTTAACTTCTTGGAGGGGTTTGAGCGCCCGGATGATCCCGGGAGCTATGTTGTCGGGGACTTCATGCCCCTGGTAGGGTCTCCTAAGGCAAACAGGTCCTAGGTGACGGGTCAGACAAAGATCGGTTCAGAAGCCCCCTATGATGAGTAAAAGAACAAGGCCGTTTACGTCGCCCGGATCGGCGTCACTGGGGCCCCATCCTGGAGCCAAGCCTGGGATGGGTGCTCGATGGCGAGCGCCTGGTGGCCGGGTCTTACCCCACGGGGCCCGGCCGGCACAGCCTGAAGGAGCAACGTGGGGCCGCCCTCCCGTGGGCCCACCACCCGCAGGAGGATCCATAAGGGGCCGGTGCAGAGAGATCTGGGCGGCAGTCGACGGCAGGGGCCTCGGCGACCAGATCTCCAGACACAGAGACTAACTCTGGGGACATGGAATGTCACCTCGCTGGGGGGGAAAGAGCCTGAGCTTGTGCGGGAGGTTGAGCGATACCGACTAGATATAGTCGGCCTCACCTCCACGCACAGTTTGGGCTCTGGAACTCATCTCCTCGAGAGGGGCTGGACACTCCACTTCTCTGGTGTTGCCCGCGGGGAGAGGCGGCGGGCTGGTGTGGGCTTGCTTATAGCCCCTCAGCTCAGCCGCCATGTGTTGGAGTTTACCCCGGTGAACGAGAGGGTCGCGTCCCTCCGCCTTCGGGTGGGGGACAGGTCTCTCACTGTTGTGGCGGCCTACGGGCCGAACAGCTGTGCAGAGTACCCGGCCTTCTTGGAGTCCTTGGGAGGAGTACTGGACAGTGCACCGACTGGGGACTCTGTTGTTGTACTGGGGGACTTCAACGCCCACGTGGGCAATGACAGTGACACCTGGAGAGGGGTGATCGGGAAGAACGGCTTCCCCGATCTGAACCCGAGCGGTGTTCAGTTATTGGACTTCTGTGCTAGCCACGGATTGTCCATAACGAACACCATGTTCAAGCACAAGGGTGTTCATCAGTGCACATGGCACCAGGACACCCGGAGGTCAATGATCGACTTTGTTGTCGTGTCATCAGACCTCCGGCCGCGTGTCTTGGACACTCGGGTGAAGAGAGGGGCAGAGTTGTCAACCGATCACCACCTGGTGGTGAGTTGGATCCGCTGGCGGAGGAGGAAGCCGGACAGACTTGGCAGACCCAAGCGCATTGTGAGGGTCTGTTGGGAACGTCTTGTGGAGCCCTCTGTCAGTAGGGTATTCAACTCGCACCTCCGGGAGAGCTTCTCCCATGTCCCGGGGGAGGCTGGGGACATTGAGTCCGAGTGGACCATGTTCTGCTCGGAGCTGTGGTCGCAAGGTCTCCGGTGCCTGTCGTGGCGGCAACCCCCGAACCCGGTGGTGGACACCGGAAGTAAGGGATGCCGTCAGACTGAAGAAGGAGGCCGATCAGGCCACTCTGGCTTGTAGGTCTCCGGAGGTCATCGACGGGTATCGGCAGGCCAAGCGAGCCGCGGCTCGTGCTGTCGCAGAGGCAAAAACCCGGGCCTGGGAGGAGTTCGGGGAGGCCATGGAGGAGGACTATTGGTCGGCACCAAAGAAATTCTGACAAACCGTCCGGCGCCTCAGGAGGGGGAAGCAGTGCCTCACCAACACCGTTTACGGTGCGGGTGGAAGCCTGCTGACCTCGACTGGGGATGTCGTCGGACGGTGGAAGAAATACTTTGAGGATCTCCTTAATCCCTCAGTCACGTCTTCCGAAAAGGAAGTAGAGACCGGGGACTCGGAGGCTGGCTCATCCATCACCCAAGCTGAATTCACTGAGGTTGTTCGCAAACTCCTCGGTGGCAGGGCTCCGGGGGTGGATGAGATCCGCCCTGAGTACCTAAAGTATCTGGATGTTGTAGGACTGTCTTGGTTGACATGTCTCTGCAACATCGCGTGGCGGTCGGGGACCGTGCCTCTGGACTGGCAGACCGGGGTGGTGGTCCCTCTGTTAAAGAAGGGGGACCGGAGGGTGTGCTCCAACTACAGAGGGATCACACTCCTCAGCCTCCCGGGTAAGGTCTATTCCAAGGTACTGGAGAGGAGAATCCGACCGATAGTCGAACCTCGGATTCAGGAGGAGCAGAGTGGTTTTCGTCCCGGTCGTGGAACACTGGACCAGCTCTATACCCTCCATCGGGTGCTCGAGGGTTCATGGGAGTTTGCCCAACCAGTCCACATGAGCTTTGTGGATCTGGAGAAGGCTTTCGACCGTGTCCCTCGGGGTGTCCTTTGGGGGGTGCTCCGGGAGTACGGGGTCCGGGGCCCTTTGCTCAGGGCTGTCCGGTCCCTGTATGACCGGAGCAGGAGCTGTGTTTGCATTGCCGGCAGTAAGTCAGACCTGTTCCCAGTGCATGTTGGACTCCGCCAGGGCTGCCCTTTGTCACCGGTTCTGTTCATTATTTTTATGGACAGAATTTCTAGGCGCAGTCAGGGGTCGGAGGGTGTCCGGTTTGGGGACCACAGGATTCCATCTCTGCTGTTTGCAGACGATGTTGTCCTGATGGCTCCATCAAACCCGGACCTGCAACATGCACTGGGACGGTTTGCAGCCAAGTGTGAAGCGGCTGGGATGAGAATCAGCACCTCCAACTCCGAGGCCATGGTTCTCGACCGGAAAAAGGTGGCTTGCCCTCTTCAGGTGGGTGGGGTGTCCTTGCCCCAAGTGGAGGAGTTCAAGTATCTCGGGGTCTTGTTCACGAGTGAGGGAAGGATGGAGCGTGAGATTGACAGGCGGATCGGTGCAGCGGCTGCAGTGATGCAGTCGCTGCATCGGACCGTTGTGGTAAAGAGGGAGCTGAGCCGAAAGGCAAAGCTCTCTATTTAACGGTCGGTCTACGTTCCTACCCTCACCTATGGTCATGAGCTTTGGGTAGTGACCGAAAGAACAAGATCGCGGATACAAGCGGTCGAAATGAGTTTCCTCCGCCGTGTGGCTGGGCGCTCCATTAGAGATAAGGTGAGGAGCTCGGCCACACGGGGGGAGCTCGGAGTAGAGCCGCTGCTCCTCCACGTCGAGAGGAGCCAGCTGAGGTGGCTCGGGCATCTGTTCCGGATGCCTCCTGGGCGCCTCCCTCGGGAGGTGTTTCAGGCATGTCCCACCGGGAAGAGGCCCCGGGGAAGACCCAGGACACGCTAGAGAGACTATGTCTCTCGGCTGGCCTGGGAACGCCTCGGGATCCCCCCGGAGGAGTTAGAGGAAGTGTCTGGGGAGAGGGAAGTCTGGGAGTTCCTGCTCAGACTGCTGCCCCCGCGACCCGGCCCCGGATAAGCGGCAGAAAATGGATGGATGGATGGATATTTTTATTATATATATATATAATATATATTTATAATATATATATATATATATATATATATATATTTATAATATATATATATATATATATATAATATATATATTTATAATATATATATATATATATATATATATATATATATATATATATAATATATTTATAATATATATATATATATATATATATATATTTATATAATATATATTGTATATATATATATATTGTGTATATATATATATATATATATATTGTATATATATATATATATATAATGTATATATATATATGTGTATATATATATATATGTATATATATATATATAATGTATATATATATATGTATATATATATATTATATATATATATATATATATACAATATATATATATTGCAACATCCATCCATCCATTTTCTACCGCTTGTTCCCTTTCGGGATCACGGGTGACTGGAGCCTATTCCAGTGACTTCGGGCCTTAGGCGGGGTACACCCTGGACAGTGGCCAACTTGTCGCAAGGCTGACACAGAGACCTAGACATTACAGACAGTTCACTCTCACATTCAATCACTAGGGCCAATTTAGAGTCACCAATTTTGCCAACACATACATGTCTTTGGACGGTGGGAGGAAGCCGGAGAACCTGGAGAGAACCCACGATAACACGGGGAGAACATGCAGACTCCACCCAGAGAGATCATGTGATGTTGGTCTGGTCCGGGAATCGAAACCCAATATATACCCTATATTGCAACAAAGAATAATAAATAATCTGAGAACAACAGGAAAGGGAATATTTTGAGATATCATTTGTTCTTATGGACCAGTTTCAGTTTGTGATGATTTAGAGACATTTATGCTTTGCTGTAACATAATTGTAACATTAGAAGATATTACACGTACATTCATTGTAAACCGCATTATTGATGTAAAACTGACTTAGCAATAGAAACAGGTTCTAGCAGTTCTCAGTGACTTCCGGTTCAAAACTGCAGAACCGACAAGCCGCGCTTCTTCATAGTGATATTTCTCCGTAATAAGCAGCAGATTTTAACTGACATGTTTTATCTTTGAAAAGTGGCCCCGTGACATTTTACAACCCTACAAGTATCACACAAAGTCCCTATATATATAGATGTAAATCCTTAAATACAGGAATATGGGCGGGGATAGGGGGTAGGTGAACAGAGCATGAGCTTCAGTTCAATACAGCAAAACTCAAACATGCAGGAATCAATCTACTGATTAAACTAATGATGAGGAAACGCCTGTCATGGCAGTTACACACAATACAATATATAAATATAATACATCCTCTATACAGGGCCGGCCCAGCCTATAAGCGAACTAAGCAGCCGCGTAGGGCCCCGAGGTGTTAAGAGGGCCCCCAAGCTGGCAACCCGTCTTATGCGAAGTGCAAGAGCAGCGTGCGCCACTAGTGTAGTACCGCTGATAGCGCGGCAGCGCACACAGCGGTAACATAATGCACAAACCGCATTTATTTGTAATGACAATCTGGCAACCAAGACACCAAACCTGCGCTGATTGGTCAACTTCATTGTGCGCGAGGAGAACGAGAGCAAAACATAAACACAACAGAACATCGTCCTCATGTCCAGAGGAATATATCTCCTGGTGCCGAAAAACGAAAGAAGAAACTTCTTGACGATGTAAAGAAACTGCAAACTCAACAATACTCACCAGGTATTGAACTTCTCTTACAAAGAGACGGTTAATGCTGCTGTTTGAAACAACACGATTCTGTCACGTTAGTTTGCTCAGGCTGGAGGCGACGAGAGCTCTGCTCCGCGCACAATATGTGTCTGAATGAAAGATAATAAGCTTAACATTTACACCAGCCCGGTAGTGTCAGCTCCAGGTGAGGCCGGTGAGGTGGTGTCTATGCCCCGGGTCACTAAGAGGCGGAGATCCGGTCCGGACGAGCGCCGTCTCGTCCAGAACCTCTGTGAACAGTGTGCGGCCCTGTCCCGGGCCCCTGAGCAGGGCCCCTGTGCAGCCTCAGTTAGAGATGAGCGGGTTTGAGTTTGCGTCTCTCACCATCACCATGTGTGAGATCAATCGTGACTCGTGATGTCTGTTTGACTTTGACTTCTTAACGTGGAATGAGAGGAACGTAAAGGTTTATGCACGTAAGGTCCATCAGCCAATCACATCGCAGTATTGTTTCATGCAGGAGTCCAGTGTGTGATGTTCTGATCATAACAAACATTTATATTGTAATTCACTTTTAATACAGCAATAAAATATTTCAATTTTATTTAAAAAGCATCATTAGACTATTTGTTATAAATTATAATAAATTTGATAGTGAAAAATAACCAGACATATTAAAATTACATCTGTTATAGAATAATACTATATATTTTTATATAAAAGTGGCGAAGTTGCAGAAACGCAGTCTCTTCACTATAGCTAGGTTTGGATCTTCACTTCTCGTTCTGTTCATTCTCTGGGAATAACATGTTTGCACTGTTTTATCAGTGTTAATTGTTAATCAAGCAATGCTTATGCCATTTGTTTAATTTAATATAACTTGTTTTGTCACTTTGGCAAGAAGGAACAGTTGGGAGCTGTAAAAGATAAATTAGTAAGGATAACTATTACTTTTACATTTTCAGTTAAAATGAATCAATTTGACCATAATTATTTTTCATAGCCAATATTGTATTGAGTAATTAAGTACACTAATGTATTAATAACTGGCTTTAGTCATTTTCTCCTGGCACAGTTTCATCACATCATCATTTTATAGCATTACAACCTCAACATTTTACTCTTACTTTAGCCGGCTGGACCACATTAAAATGCAGCAGAAGACCCAATTCATTCATTTAAACTAATGTGCTAATGTGGCTGTCGACCCTTAACGCCCACAAATACGCCCAAAAACATATCTGGGACGTGTGTTATTTGTACAGGGAGTAGAGGTGATGTCAGCGGAATACCAAGTTGCATTGTGGGATTTAAGTTAGCAATATTTGAGCTTGTGAGGTGTTGAGAATATACCTAGATGGCAAACATATGCCCTGGAGTTTTGGTGCGCTTTGTTTGCGTTGAAGAAAGTTCCCATATGTGAATTGTTTACTGACAATGGCAATAAAACTGATTCTGATGACGTGGTGAGGGCCCCCAAAAATGTTTTTGCTTAGGGCCCCCTGAAGTCTTGGGCCCCCTGAAGTCTTGGGCCGGCCCTGCCTCTATAGATGCAGATGGCTGACACCTCCATCAGTCTGGCCCCGGCGCTGCTGCTGCTGCGTAAACGGCGTAAAAAGAACTCATCAACGCTGCTCTCGTCCCCCTCACGAGCCGCCGTATCTCCTCCACCACACACACGCGCGCGCACACACACACGCGCTCGCGCACACTCCTCCTCCTCCTCATCGGCTCCTCTCCGCTGCCTTTCCCCGTGGCCAGGCTGCATGTCCCCGGCACAGCTTGTTCCCTTTCTCCGGGAATGACCTCCTCCTCCCCGCGGTACCTCTTCGCCCAAACACCCCTAAATGGGCTTCGTGGCCGGGGCCGAGGTTTCCACAGCAACTGGCCGCCCGCTTCTCTAATGAGGACAGCCGCGGGGATTTAACCACAACAACAGCGGCGGCGGCGCGGCTCCTCGCTCCTGCGGCTCCTCCTGCTCCTGCTCCTCCTGCGCGTCTATTGTTGATTTTTTTTGGGGGGGCCACAAGCTCAAGACGCGTCCGAAGGTGAGTCCGCTAAAAGAGCACGCGACGGGACTAAAATAGAAACCTCCGCTTGTTCCACGCCCGGTGCGTAGCCTCGTTCTCCCCACGCGCATTTTACGCACTGAGTGACTTTGTGTTTTCATTGTTGTGAGGCCAGCGCGTCTGTCACAGGAGCTCGCGCGTCCGTCTTGTCAGTCATGGTTATTGGCGTTTATTGTGTTGATGTATGTATTTGTCACCACACCTAGCAGAGGGGGACACAATGTGGAAAACGTGCGGGGGGGACTCAAAAAAATGAATTTAAAAAAGCTGGCGTTTCTTTCTCATTTTGATCGAGGCGCACGAGAAAACGACTGCACAAAAAGCATCGTAAAAAACAAACAAAAAAAATGTATCCGCCGATGCTTCAAAATGGAGCTGCTGCACCTGTTTTGATCCGTCGGGGGCCCCCACCGAGCGCGCGCGTGTGTGTGTGTGTGAGTGGGAGCCGCACGGACGGACCGCTAAGGCACGACGGTGGGTTCTCCCCGATCCCCCCCATTCACAAATCCGTGTTTACGACAGAAACGCGGGCCGATCTGGGGAAAGGAAAAAGCCCCGTTTATTATTTTGTTTTTTGTTGCCCCATGCGTTGTTTTTCTCCCACCGTGTCTGTAGTAAGACGTTCCCCCTCAATGACTGACAGCTGCTGTGCGTGTGACCCCCGAGCACGCACGCACGCACCGACCACCCCACCGCACCCCAGTAGTCATAATTCACGATGAAATCCATTTACCAACACGAGAGACGTCCTAATAGTCGCGCGTTCATTAAATAAATCTCATCGCAGGGACGTGACGTTGGTTGGGGATTGATTGGGACGCGTGCCAACTCATTTGCATAAAGCAGTAGGGTCGTTTTTTTTTGTGGTGTTGAATGAGACTTAAAGGCCAATGTGTGTTATTCTGGGGAACCCCGTGATGGGAAATACCTGCGGATGAAGCTGTGGAAAGTGCAGCGCTCATCATCACTATAGATGTGTAAGTGTGTCAACATAAATGGCTTGGTTTGAACATGGATTGCGTGTCTATTTTTTGCCTATTGTTCCAAAGGTGCTGGTGGTTCCAATGGATTCCACCTGGTTGTTCAGCAAAAGCAATGTCTGTGATAGTCTCTGCGGTGATGAGAATTCAGTGGAAGTCAGTTGTTGTGATGTGGATGTGGAAAACTGATTCTTCACCGTGCAAAGGAACTTAAAAGTGCTGTAAAGTAGTGGTGTTTGTTTGTTTATTGTAGTTTGGAATTGTGCTCTTTTTGCGTGACTTGACTTGAATTCACGCCATGATCACAGGCCAGTGTTGTTTTTGCGCTGGTTAAAAGACAAGGCGATGGAGAACGTGACACCCGAGGATTTCTTCCAATTAAAACGATGAGTTATGTAAAATAGATATGCAAATGAGTGCATCTGTCAAGGATTCTGTGCTCGTACGGGTGGTAGAGGTGGGAGAGCTGTCAAACAACGTGATGATATGGCAGTTGTCGTCGTGGAGGTGAATTAGAACAGCGAGTACATGGTATGTCATTTAAACTATATAAATATGGACTAAAGAGATAAAAGAGGTGTAGTGTCATCTTTCAAACGGGGACATAATGTGATATTATTGCCTCTTTTGTGGTGAATTTGATGGTCCAGTTGTGCTTTGTGCTGTACTTGACCCTCAAACTGGATGAATTTTAGCTTTGTGGAAATATTGTGTGAATATCATCAATGAGAAACATTTTTTTTTGTCAATATTGCTCCTCTTTAGCGTTCAGTATTCGGCAAAAAAACAACAACACACAAATCATCACACATTTTCTTGACAATTTGAAGTAGATCTTGATTTAATTGAAATTTGATAAATTCTCTTTTTTTACTCCTTACACCAAGGAAACCAATGTGGTGAATGAAAGTAAGAAGAACATTGAAATACAAATATATACAATATAGGCCGCTACATAATTGCTTCAGCTTATAGCATAACACAAATCCACTTGTGTGATTGTGTGTGTATGTATGTATGTGTGTTTTCCTGTCCATGTGCAATCAGAATCCCACGTTTCCAGTACACATGCATGTTGATGTGCTCCAGTTTAATTTATCGTCCCTACAGCGTGGAGTGGTGTGTAAAATATGCATTTGTCATTAGTTTGAGAGAGTCCATGGATTAGGAGATTTAATCATTGGCTCAGTGTATGGCACCAAAGGAATGAAATGGCACTGGGCACCGCCCCTTGGCCCCGCCCTGCCCCTGCCCGGGGTAAATTAATCATGACAGGATAGCCATAGCTCACAGCGTGTCCACTCTTCGACGTGGACAGGAAGAGAGAGCGAGAGAGAAAGGAAGTTGGTCTTATCAGGTGACTATGTGAATCTCTGCTTCCTTATGTGGTGGAGATGGGAACATGGCATGGAAGTGAACACAAGTGTATCAAAGTGAAAAAGCTCGATGTGTCATGAATATCATTTGAAGGCTATAAAGACATTGTGAGCCTCATGTTTTTGAAGGGGGAAACGGGAGTAACCATAGTCCTAGGATTTGATGGTTTAATGTGAGTGATGTTGTATATATATTATGGGATAATCTGTTTTTTGTAAGTAATAACCAAACAGAACATTTACAAATGCAAAGTAGGGCTAGACAATATATTGCTATCGCAAACAAAGCTGCAATTTTATTAAAATGTTCTCACAATCCCGACCCCTTCCCCACTTGGGAACCACTGCTTTATGTTTCAGTTTCGCTCAAATATACTGTAAATGTGCACTGTGAACTGAATTCTGATTTGAAAACAAATATAACACAATATTTGTCCGAAAAATTGCAATTGATTTTTTTTTTATTTTCCAAAATTGTGCATCTCTACAGAGCAAAAAATGAATTCCAAGGTGTTCAGAGTAGAAATGAAATCTTTACAATAATGCTCAGTGGGATTATCAATGCAGAGGCTTAAATGACACACAGATCAGCTAAAATAGCTCTGACAATTTATTGCATGTCCTCCTTTCTCTCTCATCCCCATTCTACGCTAAACTGTCCTGTCTAATAAAGCCTACTGGTCAAAATAACCTTAAAAAATAAATTATAACACAAAGAAAAGTGGAACCGTCGTGGGTGATCTGGGATGATCGAGGCACTGCAGCTGATGGAGGCTGTGGTCAATTGTTCTGTTCGTGGCAACAGACGTGGACCCACCGACCGAATGGAGGATATGGACGGCAGAGAAGCTTTAGGTCCCGGGGGAGGCTGGGGACATTGAGTCTGAGTGGACCGTGTTCTTGACCTCCATTGTCAATGTGGCTGCTCAGAATTCTGAAGTACACTAGAAGTAAGGGATGTGAGAGTTGACTTGTGGGACTCCAGAGCCAGTCGACAGGTATTGGCAGGCCAAGCACTGTATAACTTAACAGTACAGCTGATTCTACACATTTTTGAATCAATTGATACCAATCAAGGGGTGGCTCTGACCCCCACTTAACTCCCCATCCCTCACCTAAGGTGAGTCAGTCGGGAGTCAGAGGAAGCAGCTGCTGCGCTCACAGCCTCTCACCTCTGTTCTTTCCCCTGCTGTGAACACGACCGAGGCTCCTGTTTTCACCCTCAGTCAGGAGTGAAAGTTAAAAGTTAAGTAAGCTGTACAGGCCGATACTGCGTGCCCCTAAAGGATCTGGTGGTGGAAGCCTTTTGCCGGAGGAGGCACGGAGATGACGAGCTGCCCCACTTTACACAATGATTATTCATTCTAGACTCAATCATTTAAGCCCCTTGTGTACCTTTTGGTATCACGCTCGAGCTCGTTCATTGGACACTCACATTGACCCTCTCCCCGTGCGTCTTTACGCAGCAGCGCGATGACAGAAGTGAGCAGCAGACACACCTCAGACTGTTCCGTCTTCAGCTGTGACTGAAGGAGGAAACAATCTGAGCAAATATCACAGCTACAAAGTTTAGCACCAGCTCCAGACAGTTTTCACCAGCATTGAAATGCAAATTACCCGTGTGTGTTTGTAACGAGGTGTTAAAATCCCTGACGCTTAGGAATTTTACTATATTTACTCCATTTTGTCCACATCTGATAAAAGGGAACTCTCGAGCTGCTTGATATGCTGTACATAAAAATAAAGCTGTAACCCACTTATTTCCAGGAAGAATCAATCATTCTAGGAAGAATCAGTCAGTTTGTACTCTAAACCCACAAATCTATTAGAAATATATAAAAGCGTGTGGTTTGGAGCAGAGTTCAGACCTTAGAGGACGACATTTGACAATATGTTGTGGTAAGGGACATATATTAAGTCTTTGTTTTATGTTAATGGGATTTATATTGAAAGCCATTTTTACATATGAAGAAAATTGAATTAAAGATCAATATGAGAATTTTTTTTAATCCATACATTAAACATAAATTAATACATGTTTGTGTCATATCGCCCATGGCTAATGTGGAGTAACAAACAGACTTACTTTACTGATGGTTGGACTAGCAATGTGGAAAAATATAAATTGTAAAACAGATAATTGCTTTGGAATAGTCCTCAACGAATCATACATTTTTATTGAAGTGCGCACACATTATACTTATTCCGACTATTCCGATGCAACTCTGAGGCATAGCATAAATATTACACAGAGCATGTAGTCCACCTCGCTGCGTGTTCAATAGCAGTTTGAATGTTCTGCACATGTCTCTTCTCACTTCCCTCGTCCGTTCGATTGGTCATTCTTGCGACAGCTTGATAAAGTAGAGTGCATCGTAAAATATTTCTGCATAATACATTCAATCAAACCTCATCAGTTATTTTGTTTATACAGGTTCTTTTAAAGTCAAAATAATTGATAATTGATCTGATAATAATCTGTATGTATCAAAACTGTAAGTATCAATCCTGGAAAAGACATTGGACCGTTCCTGAATCATTCTATCATAATAATAATAATAATAATAATAACTTATGCTTCTACATTTGAACAATATTCATTCCTTTTACTGTTTTCTGCGCTTTTTAGACACATCTTTACATTGCTTTTTTCGTTCCCTGTTCCCAATACTCAGTGGTGTCATTTCTACACAGTTGCCCTGGAACTGACACGTCTGACAATCTGCGCCAGCGTCTCCTCCCACACCGCTCATTCAGTCACTCATTCAGTCACTCACAGAATTCAGTTTTAGAGTGCATATTCATGGGTTTCAGCTTCCGATTATACGCAACATTGTGGGGTCTTTTTTAGAAGCGATCAGAGGATATTTTGTTTTATATTGTTAATAATCGCTATGGCAGCAGTCTGAATTTGTCATCTTCCTGAAATGACAAATATATGATCTGCAAACAACTCCAGGAGCATTTACATTTGAGAGATTTGCAATATGAACAGATAAACTAACTGTATTCTCCAATTACATTTCAGAACATGTTTGTAAAGGTCTAAACTACAGGCACAACAAGATTTTCCTATCAAAAGGCAGCATATTTTTGATTCTATTATGAAATTTTGCGCAACAACATGCACATGAGCGAGGATCGAAGATACCTTCAGGTTGGCAGTTAAACGCTAGCCACACCGCTTATTCCCGCACATATAGCCAGTAGCAGACGTACAGTACTATCCGTTTACTCTGAGCCTGTGACGTGAGCACAGCGGGAGCCCACTAATCCCTTTGCCGTAAGATTGCACAACACTCACTCCAGCACCACTTGATTGATTTTAAACCTCTCAAAACACCGTTGGAAATGTCCCCCTAGGTTCAATACTATTTATACTCCAACCAAACTGCGCGGACCATCGCTGCTGTGTTTGAAGTGTATTCCTTGAGCGTACAAAGCAGGAGACGGTGATGCTACGGCACGTTTGCTCTTTGATTTTCCAGGAAGCATGCTCGCATTCTACTCCTCCTCCTCCTCCTGCTCCATCTTCCTCTCCGCTGAGCCGCCCCCCCACGGCAAACAATAATTTCCCCCAGTTTGAATGCACAGTATAGCATCCGGAGCTAGCGCTATGGGAACCAGCCGGTGTACTGTCCTCTGATATGACTCACAGATACATCTTGGGGCCGAACGAGCTTATGGTTCTGAGGAGAAATGAGCAGCTTGGGGTTGGCGGGGATTAATAACGCGGTGGAGGGAGGTGGTGTTACTGGGAGATCAGAGGGCAGGCCATAAATTCTACTGTAAATGCAAAAAAAATTAGACAAAAGAGGGACGATATTTTCAAATGCCAATGCAAGAAGGTTGAATTATAATTAGAATTGTGTATAAAGTGTAAAAACAAAATGGTAAGGCTACATATATATTGTTTTTCATTGTCTTTCTCTGTCTTTGCATTGGCAGAATGTTGATACAGTAGGAATAATTGATGAAGAGGCTTTTGCTTTTATCCAGTCCTCACCCCAGGCAAAGGTGGGAGGTTGGTGTCAAGTAATTACAAAATTAATATCCAAATACACGCACTTTTAATCCTTTTCATAAAAAATAATAATACAACGTTGGTCAATCACATGCTGTCATATTCAAATAAGTGGCTAAGTTGGATACTGGCCAGTTCTGTATTATGGCTCCTATACTTCAAAATGGATTGTTGTTGCCCTGTGTGTTTGAAATAGTTAAATTAAATAAAATGGTGTCCGAGCCAAATAATGGGACTAAATATAAGCACATGATGTTTGAGCTTGAGCTTCTACACATCAATCTGGCTCTTGCTGAAAGCGATCTGGACATTCAAACGTTCATGCTCATTGTAGAGTCTCAACAGCTGAGGCAAGAGATCTTTTTGTTGTCCACATCATCCCCATCCACAAACGCACAACGCGCCTCTACGTGCAAGTTTTTAAAAGACAAAATAGTCTGTGTCTCTGCTTACATAAGCCCATGTGCAGTAAGTCATTCTGCCCTGTGATTGGTCCAATTGTGCACCGCGGGATAAATGCTGTTGAATGTGTTGTGAGTGTAGATTGAATTTATGACTGCACAAATTCCTATGGTGTACTGTTGTGATGATTCAAAGGGCATCATTAGCAACATGGGACAAAGCCCTGAAGCTCTTTCTTTTTAACTGCATGTCAAATTTAAACTATAGCCTGATTAGTTCTTGATCACATTCTGCATTAAGTTGATGCGTAATCGAGGATGCTCTGTTTATTGAGGCCAATGAAATCACGCTGGAGTGGTTTGGCTCTAAAAGTGCCATTTGATCTATTATGTATTTCATCACGCATATTTGTGCAGCAGGATCATATCAACATATAAAAAAGGGAAAGATTGTGAACACTTAAGTCCAAGGGTCACCAACCTGGTGCCCGCGGGCACCCTTTGGGCCTGAGCTG
Organism: Eucyclogobius newberryi; assembly: GCF_026437365.1. Lineage (NCBI taxonomy): Eukaryota > Metazoa > Chordata > Actinopteri > Gobiiformes > Gobiidae > Eucyclogobius > Eucyclogobius newberryi. The sequence goes on from NW_027315823.1 coordinate 14,143,203, forward strand.
GGCATGTACAGACCGCGTCACATGAGACCACCAGCTCAATGTCACTTTAATCTTTTCAATCGTGTAGTTACCAGCCAAGTTGCCAAACATAAACTGACACATAGTTAAGTAACGCGCACAGACGGCAATAGATTGGCGCCATGTTTAGATCGCGAAAGCGATGTTTTAATTTGAAGACGAGCAAAAAAGAGGCTAATGATGCTGAATACCTTTTTGTGAAGGTCAGGAGCAGGGCAAGACAGACACGGGACCAACCCAGAACTAAACCAGGTCTAACTCATGCAGGACTTAACACTGAAACACTGAGACCACTTTCTTGTATTTACTTTTCCACGCACGCACACACAATCACGCACACACAATCACGCACACACAATCACGCACACACACACACACAACGTTTGAACATAGGCGAGGTGGGTTGAGTGTCCTGCCCAAGGACACAACATCAGCACAGGTTGAGGGTGGTATCAAAGCTTAGACAGTCGGGTTTTTGCTGTTGGGATTCATTTTGGATATGAATGATTGGCGTTTTCCAGGTGTATTGTGTAACTGGGGTCAGCCCTTTTTTTTTGTCTCCGTGGAGATGTTATTGCTACACTTAACCTTGGAAACGAGCAGGAGACTCCATCAGGCAAAGTTACAGGTCAGATCTGGGGAGAGGCTCTGCACAGTAACAATGCATCAGTTTAAGGCCATACTCTGGAACATTTCAGTCAAATGATAACCGCTCTGGGTGGTAGACGCTCCACCAGAACAGTTACATAACTCCCTTTAACAGAACCTGGGGTCTCATTTATAAAGCAAGTGTACGTACAAACATTCTTCATACGTCACTTTCCGCATTAAGTTTGAGGTTTTTAAAAGACAACTTGACCTGAAATGAGCGGTTCAGTCCAAACATTTTCAGAGACGAGGCAGAAAATGATCCGTGCTCAATGTTGTGAGTTTGAGGCAGTTTCCGTTCAGTATGCACACTTTTAGTAAGAATTCCATCTTAAGTTTTAGAAATGAGACCCCTGCTCTGTCATAAACTTATGCCATTTGTATACTGCAAATGTATTGACCCTTTAAATGTTTGAAGACAAAATTAACATAAATAAACCATTCTACATTCTGGAATGGAGGCAACTAATGTGAAGTGAAAGGTGATTCAATGGAGAAATTGAGATGAATCTCAGAAAATCAATCACAAAATAGTATTTGTTAGATTTATAGATGATTATGATGTATACTAGTATTATACTTTTACAGGACAAATGCTACAGAAATGTTCCCATCCTTTGTAACAGAAAAGCAAACCGACATGTCTTACCTGTTGTTGCTTATTTTGTGTCATAAAGACTTAAGACCTTCGAACTGTCAGTCAATAAGAGAGGGTCTACATAATTCTGCCTTCAGTTGCCTCTATTCCGTAATATTGAACATTCTGATGACAAAGTATTTCACAACTGTTTTTAAATTGCTCCTTTTATTCTCCCTTGTCTGTTTCTGATTCAGTCCCGAGTAAGCAGCACATATGCAGTACTGTACACCACAAAGCCCTGTCCATCCACCCATGTTCCGTTACATTTACGTCTCTCTGTACACACTGTATGCCTCCTCACACATTGTATTTGACCAGTGCGGCCGGTTTTATTGACCTGGTAAGCCTCGGTCAACAGAGCCTGTGTGAGAGGCTGTGATAAATTGCACTGTGAACTGAGCAGAGCCTGGAGTTCATTGTAACACATGGGTAAAGTCTATTGAGAGGGAGCAGTGAATGAAACCCTGTGTTTGCAGTGAGTCACTCTAGCCTCTTCCCACAATTCCTAGCTTTAGTCACAGGGGGGGTCCTTGTATTTCCCAAACGGAGAAGCAACAGTAACCTCTTGGCACGTACAGGGTTTTCTCATAGGGGACAGTCTATTTATTGGAGATGAAAAAGCCAGTGTTCATCTTGGATTTTCTTTCAAACTGGTGCGATAAAGGAACTGCTTTGCGCGCACACAGTATTACATAGATTTGCAATAGTGTTTTTCTTATATTAAAGGGCCTATACCTCACCTTCATTTCTTCGAGTTCAAGGAAAACCCAATTACTTTTTTAAGTAGCTAGTTGTGAAATGACACTGTGGTGATTTCAACCACCACTTACAACCCCGAATGTCCCAAACCCGACAAAGCACTGGTAAAATGATAATCAATTTTGCAAGGTGATAGGAATTATAGGATTAAGAGATATCTGGAGGGAAGATCTATCCAATCCCCATGATGTATAGCATAGATTACTTTTTCATTTTCAACAAAGATCAAAAATCACAGGTTCGGCTACAATAGATGTAAGCGATCATGCACCGATCTACAATTTATCAAGTAAGAAGTTGTGAAGCAACTTTGAGTATCTGTAGAAAAGTGCTAAATAATCCCTTTTTTATATTGTCCTAAATGCTTAAAAGTTTCACCAAAATGTATAGCTAAAATGTCAAACATTTAAGGACCTTAGCTCACCTTCTCGTACCGTCACAACATTCTAAGCCTGTAGTTTAAAAGATGATGGAGCAGGTGGAAATTCGATGGTAGAATTTGCTGTTAAACTGTGTTGACCTGGTTTATGAGTCATATTTCTGTAAATATATGGCCTGTTCACACGAAACAAAGACTGCCATAAAGTTCAACCTCTTCTATGTCAGTGTAAATAAACAAAAGTGTTTATTTTTTATTTTTTATGAACGTTTTCCTCAAAAAGTAGTGCCATTTTTCCATCCCAAAGGAAGTGATTGTTGTCAGTTGATAGGACTTGAAGCCATACGATGAATACTTTACGTTTGTGGAGCCAGTTTCTGACAAATAATAAGGTTGAATATTGTGGATCATAACAGGGAAACCGTAAATCTCCCATAAGGCCACTGTCCTCCATCTGAACTCATCCACGTCTATAAAACGTGAAGGCACCCTATTGATCTTAATTGTAGTTACCAATTCATTAATGTGTAACTAAAATGGGAACTGCAGATTTCCATTGGTGATTTTAACCGGGGAAAAAAACTTTCACTTTTGTTTTACACCTTTTACAGAAGCAAAATTTGCACATACATATTCACTTCCTCATAATGCGTTCCCATGTAGCTTTTAGCCAATATAATCTCCATTATTTGGTCTCTGTGTTCCTCTTTGCAGTGTTTGATTTCCTGTTTGCAAACTGACCATATTAGGAAAAGGTTGAGAGGCTTAGCTCCTTGTTTACATTTGCAGACTCTCTCAAGGATGCTGTGGCGTGAGCAGTACCGTCGAGATAAGCAGAGGGACAGCGAGACGTGACGCTGCAAGAATCGTAATAACATATATTTTGAGTCGGGCGGGTTTAAAATGATTTGGCATTAAAATAACTGCACTGCCCGTGACAATGGTTCAGCGAGGAGTAAGGTATTCCTCCGGTTGCATTTTACTCATCCTTCAAACTATGCTTAAGACAAATTTAGAGACAATGAAGGGTCTTTTATTTCATTTACTTTGATAGTTATAAGTTCATTTTATTTTCATATGCAGTGCAACTTTCCTGGATGAGTTCAGTATGATAAGTAGGCTTCGAAAAGAGTGGTAGAAACACACAAAAAGTATACAATGTTCACCAAAGCAATAGAGGGTCATTGAATAAAAGCGATTCTTGAAAAATGTTTTGAAAAAGAAACATTTATTTATGCTAACTGGAGAAAGGTTTAAGATCAAAGTAGCTTCTTCAGTCCTGATAGAGTCCTGTAAGTCACTGAAGGGAGGAGCCAATTACACTGGAAATAATGGGGACCAATACTTTAATGGATCAGTAATCGGACCCGTTTTCCCAATTCTGATGCAACTCCCCGATCAGTCATGTATTGGAGACAAAGACACATTTATGCCAACTTAAACTAAGTGAATAAACTCGCATGGATAATTAAATAACTGAGATCCAGAACATAACAGATTTTTAAAGGGTTCCATGTCTTTGTCAGAGTTGAACAGAATGCAAAGGAACAGGTTCTACATAAACACCTTTCCCAAAAAATAGTATGTACGTCCTCATTTATTTCTAATTATTAAAATTGTAAGTTGTATTCTTTGTAATAAAGGTCACTTACTATTGTGTCCAGTTGAAGTATATCTGAAAACTTACTTTGAAATTCAAGGTTTCATAAAAGTATCTCAATCTCGAAACATTTGTTGATAATCTTGTTATGTTATACAATACATTTCTGTGAATAATTAACTTCGTTTTTTTTTTTCTACAAATTGCAGCATTTTATCCTTTTTTATTTGTTATCCCTGACTGTCTTGAATCACCAATAAATACAAATGGCTCAAATTGTAATATCTGACATCTGACACATCATGCTCCACACGTCGAAGACATTTCCAACCCCCACGACACTCATTCCGTTCATTCACATTCACTCTGGCAACGAGGGTGAAGAATCTTGCCCAAGGACACAACCAACCTATGAACTAGAGCAGGATTGAACCCGCCTCCAGCCCATAAGACCCTATAGGCACTGCCATCCTCAATATACATCTCCACATAGTGACATTTTCTCATTACTGCTTTACCTTCTCCGATGTTTCAAGGGACGACGATCTATATTTCTAATTCTGATCAACCGTGCAAGAAACTCTGTACTCCCCGCACTTTTTCAGCACTAAATCAAACACTTCTCCTTGTGTTTCATCACCCCTGGGTCCCCGTGACTCAATGCTGCTCGGTGGGAAGCGCTGCCTCCCGCTGACAAAGATTACATCCTGGCAGGAGTTGAATCGGAAAAACCCCATAAGCGCTCCCATACGGGTTTGTGTGCGAGCTCGTGCCTGATTAGATACTCACGCCCCCGCACGTCCCCACGCGAAATGACGAGTCCCATACCTGTGTAATTATGTTATCCATGCATTATTACACTTAAAACACCCACAGAACCACGGCTGAGCGACCACAACAGCCCCCTACACACGCAGACGCTACAGGCTGGTCCCTTTTCACTGGGAAGGATTGCTTTGTGGGGCGAAGTGGTGGCATGATGGTACTTGGGGGAAAATGATGGGTTGAAATCATGAATAGTGTATTGGCCTGGGTGGCTGATATTGACAAAAAGTAATATTGTTTGAGTGCATCGATGATATTTAAACAACGCATCAGGAACGTGCTGAAATCCGCCTGTAAATGTCTTTGTTTAGGTTCAAATGGTGCACAAAACGTGACCGGACCACAATGTTTACCATAAAAGATGCACCATTAAAACAACGAAATGCTATGTACTTGAGCCTCGCCCTCCCCTGATCATACTATTTTCCATTTTAACAATACCCTTGAGTCCAGTCCAGTGTTTGCCTCAGGTCAAAGTGACTCACAGCGCCACCAGTTATTTCAGTCCACAGCAGAGAGACAGTCACAGCCACATGAAACAGCCCTGTTCCTCTGTGAACGCTGTACTTTCCAGACACCGGTGGGTAGTACTTTGTGTGTGTGCTTGCTGTGTGTACTTGTGCGTGTGTGTAGTTGTGGTGTCGGAGCAGCTGTTCCCCTGGCTCTGGGATCAAATCGCTCTCTCACATCCTTTTTCCGACACATGTTACATCGGTGGTGGGGGGTGTGTTCAACAACTGTTTGACGGAGACGGAGAACTACTGACCGGAAGTGAATCAGTCATTCAGGAACACTGCCAGATGCCAAATTATACTTTTTCATTTCATTATGTAGATGTACAGAGCCGTTTCTGGTGTTGTGGGGGGCACGGAGTTGATGTTTGTTGGTGGTGAGTTTGTCAAAATTGAGAGATGCTTGTTGTGTAGATTAACCACGCCCGTAACACAGTCATTTTCACAAGCTGCTAAAGCACAGCACTGTATAAAGTATGTAATCCAACTGAAATAATGATTGATTATATGGCCTAGACACAAGGTATATTTTCACAAAATTATGGATATTAGTGCAATAGTTTAGATAATGTATTTGCACTTTTTTTAAATGATTTAATGTGCAATACCTTTTGTAGTTTTGTAGACATGTGCTGTAATTTGTAGGTGCCACAGACTGCAAACTACGACTACATTTGCCTCAGAGATTTGTACTGGATATTGTCAAATTTGCATGGTAACTGCCACCTGGGCAGATGTTGTACGTACTTTGTGTTTGTCAAATCACCGCACAATCACAATACAGTCTATTGTCTGTTGAATTTGGATGCGGCGCGGCATCTGAAAACACATGCTTTTGGCTCTTCTGGAGTGAGAACAGACAAATCTCTGCTCTGTGACAGACAGAAGGAACACTGTGAAATTGGAGGCGAGGGACGAGAGCTGCAGCAGGGGCAGAGAGCGCACCGAGCTCCTCTCCTGCTTCTCTCTGCGCGAGAAAACTCCTGTCTCTTGCTAAACTCAATATAACCTACTCAAATCACCACTTTTCCTCTCCTCACACAGCCTCCTGTTATGTCTCTAATTTAGTTTGTAATCGGCAGATGAAACTCCAATTGAGAGCCCCTCAAGTGTCTATTTTACAGCCATTTAAGAGGCAATTAGTTACAATTGTGTGTCCAACATACGTTTAGTGGCAATAAAGGCTAATCTATCTTAACCTAAATTGACTTATTGTCAAGATGCTATTGCTTTGCCCGGAATTTTCCACATTACGGTATTAAACTTTCCATGGAAACAAACAGTTGACACCGGGCCAAGTTATGGTCACATCTGAGGAAATTTTTAGCAAAATTCCAAGCAACGCAATAATAAAACATGGAGACAAGTAATGAGGCAGCATGAGCGTCACCAGGAAAGTTACATAGTGCACCTTTTTGAATGCTTTAATATTCATATTTTTGCCAATTTTGCTGGATATTAGTAAAACAATTTGACTCTACTTGGGGTGCAATCTCCCTTTCTGGTTCGAGCTCTCACACACAGCCATAAGTCAAGACACTTCATAGCCTCTTTACTTTATTGATTCAGAGAGGACTTTGGCAAATGGAACGATTTTCTGTTTTATTTCGACACAACTTGCAATCGAATGCATTTATTTTTCATCCCTCTGCAGCTTCTCTTCAGTACAAACATTAACAGTTCAAGCACATGGTGTACTTTGTTCCTTGCAGTGTCTTCTTTGACTTTCTCGTAATGGGGAAGTGGTGATGATTACCTGCAGAAGGGGCTTTTGTCCTTGCCCCGACACCAGAGTACATTTTCCACACGTGCTTTGTCTAAGGACTTGTTTCTGTTATGGATTGGATCAACATTAGGCAGCAGTGACCTTGTGTATGCGTGTGTATGCGTGTATGTGTGTATGTATGTGTGGACAGCCTGTTTGCCGCTAACTAAACCTTGACTGGCTCCAGAGGCTGTGAGGAGACACTGTTGACTCCTGGAGGAGTCAACAATTGTACCGATTTGCGACTTCTGTTTTTATTAACAATTTATTTGGGTGCATTCGCTGTACACTTTTGATTCTAAAAAGGATTTGTTTCCCCGGCTGGTTTGGGTAATTGTGAATGTACAATCGAACTCTGATCCGGACCAAAGAAGCGAACTCTGGTCCGGTTGGAAAGGTCTGTCTCAGTCTGAATTGTGAACACAAACCTTTACTACATTAAGATGTCAAGATTATTTTGTTATGCCATAATCACAATTATTCAGGTCACTATGGAATTGTATGGACTAAAATAATGGCCTACTGTTATGATTTTAAAAGAAAAATGAAATTGTTTAAATTTGATTTATACTTAAATTAAAGCTGGATAACCAACTTTTTTCCCCATAAATGATTTTAAGGAAATCCCCAGATAGTGCACTATAAAAGCAGAACTTTAAATCAAATATCTGTCTATTGCAAACTTGAAAAGGAAGAGGAAGGAAGCCGTGTGAGTCACTAAATGATGCTTTGGGATGAGTGCTGATTGGCTGCGTGATGGTGGTCCATTTATACACTTGAATACTAACAATGTTTGAAAATCGGGTATCAACTTTATTGTTTAGTTTCATTTCATTAAGATGGACACATACTTGAGGAATGTTAATATATTAGACAAGAAAATAAAATTAAGCATTTCACTGTAGTTTGATTATGGTGATTATGTTAATAATTGTGACTTATCATTTCTTTTCACAATAATCATAACGCATAAGATTTAATACAGTGACATCCCTACCGCTCATAACCTACATCTAATCCACTTCCACTTCTATCTTAAAATCCGATAATGTAAAAGTAAAAAATGTACATTTCCCATGTTAAAGAATGTAATGTAAAGTTGTTGCCCTCTCCTGTCCCAGGTCTGCTCATGGGGGCGGGCAAGAGCAAGCCGAAGGAGCCTGGGCAGAGGTCCATGAGCCTGGACGGCACCATCGGCACCGGCTCGGACAGCGGACACTTCCACCACCTGGGCCCAGCCAAGCAGACGCAGACCCCCAACCGGAGCCCTGCGGTGGGCACGGGGCGGCGGGGACACCAGGGGCAGAACCAGCATGTGCCCACCAACACCCCGGAGCTGGCCCTGTTCGGAGGAGTGGACCACACGGGCACCATCACATCACCACACCGGGGGCCGCTGGCAGGTGAGGGCTCAGTGAAGTCAGGGAGGGTCGTCATCTCATCGTCATATCATGCACGTGTTTTACAGCCTCATCCATATGTCTTGTTTAGTCAGTAATCTGCAGACAAAACTCAGATGTAAAACGTCCAAAGAGTTTTGTTAAAACCATTTTATGATCCGCAATGCGCTTGAGCTTGATGTTCCGCAAAGCCCCTCGCTCTAATATGCGTTGGCCTTCACAATGCAAAGTTTCCCAGGATCTCGATTTAGCTTTTTTGATTTCCTCTGTGCTTGACCTTGTGATTCAAAAGTATAATTCAGGTACAATAAAAATAAAGCATTTGATTATGTTTGGTTGGTCAGTTGTTCAGTTCCTCACATAGGAGACCCTTTACCTCTGGACCTGAAGCCTTGCCCGGAGCATGGAGAGGCAGGCTGCCATTAACCCCAACTGTGCCCAAGCTCTCGGAGGCTTTAGCAGGAGCCAGTCGAAGTGGCTTCTTTATTACCCTGCATCATAGACAGTTATGGTCTATGGCCTGCACCAAAGAATAAATTCTGAGCACCTGCATTTTTTTGCCATTAGCTGCAGTCCAATCCTACGCATGGTCAGACTTGTTTACACTGAGTATGGCCCACCTGTTTTAATTATCCTCAACTTTCGGCTTTCCTTGGAAGACTTGTTACATTTCATTTGACACAATTTACCGTTGGGCCGTTTAAATATTCATGACAGGGGGTATCTACGGTATTCTTAATTAAAAGCTGTTTATCCACTGTCAGTGTAAGTTAAGGTGTGTCCAGGATTCTCTCCTCATTAGGTGGTAATACGTCTGGACAGGGCAGATGGCTGGCTTCACTTAACTCAGAAAATACGATGGCTGCAGGTGTTTGGGGAACCACAATCAATATTTAGTGTGAGTTAAATCAGGTTTGCATGCTTCATTACAGAAAGGTGAGGACAAGGAAAGCTGTAGAAATGCTTTCGATATTGCTCTGTCCTTCACGGAAGGGAATGTGCTGGGCCTGGTTTGAATGTTAATGTTATAGGAGCTGGTAAAAAGATAGTTTGAATGTGTGAAAGATGCACAGATGGCCCTAGAGCCAAGGTGATCAAGCCCTTTTCTCTTGTGCCCTTTAAGTGCCCTCGTGGTCAACATGTTTTATGAGGTTTTCTATTTTTCTCATGATGATCGCATGTAAAGTACTGTTTTATAAACTGTCAGCTTCCTCGAGTCCACCTGTTCAGTCTGTAGAGATGGATAGTAGAAGGCCATAGGTTTGTGCTTAGGGTGCACGACAACAGGAGGGATCCATGTGCAGGGTAAATCTGTGTAATCATTAGCATATACAATGTGAAATCAAAGGGTGATGTTCTACACCACATAAGCTTTTTACCAGTTTTTATATTTTGACAAGCCGATTTGTTATGAGCAAAGCAGTTGATGAAATGGCCTAAAAGGCCTGCGCCTGTAGAGTAAAGAGCACAAGAAACATTGGTGATGCTCAGAAAACTGTTGAATTTTCCTAAAGGTGACAGAACACATAAGCCATTGTGTCTGGACAAACATTTTAGATTTAACTGTTGACTGAAGGTTCTGGTCCTGGTTTAGGCCTAGTTTTGATGTGTGTGAACACAAGTCTATAAATGGCCTTTTTGAGCTTATAACTGTTATAATGCTGGTTTTCCATCCAAAACATACAACGATACTGGAGCTGCTTTGCCTCAGTCTCTATCTTGCACATTCAGTTTGTCTCAAAACCCTCTGTGTCACCTTCTGATGTCACAAAGTGGTTGCTTGGGAGCCAGAATACACGCTTCAATTCTTTACAAAGAGTGAGTCTGGTCACCACATCCTCCGTCGCGCCTTGAGTGAAACTCAGACAGCACTGTGCAATCAGATTTGTTTATTTCTGTGACGCATGTAAAATAATGGATAAATCTAACATTTAGAATAAAATCACACTTAAGAAATCTGCTGTTTTTTAGTAATCGTGTAATAGTTTTTCCTAAGCAGCCATGTTTGTTTGATATGGACGAACCAAGTGTCCCTGATTGGTTAATCCACCTGTCAATCATGTCCAACTGAACTCTGAGAGATGAAACAAGTGACCAGACTCTTATTGATCTGTAGACAAAATACAGAGGTATCAGTATTGCTCCTTTTGCTGCAATCTTTCTGATAATTCCCGCCTTCAAATTTCCTTTACTCTGGCTAATGGCTAATGGCTAATGGCAAGCAGTTATTGTTGTAGCCTTTTCAACATACTCCATAAATTAAGTTTTACATGGCCAGAGACTTATTTGTTTTCCAATACATTAAGTTCTGCAACATGGGATACTGATGCTAATGTACTGTAAATAATGCTATAGAACCGTAATGCTAACAACTCTTCCCATGTGCTTTGTTGCAGGTGGTGTGACTACGTTCGTGGCCCTGTACGACTACGAATCGCGCACGGCCTCCGATCTGACATTTAGGAAAGGCGACCGGCTGCAGATTGTCAACAACACGTAAGCTAGCTCTTTCTCGTGACATTCACAAATAGTATGCTAGCAAGCCAATTTAGCATCAACAACATGTGTGAGTAAGTGAAGGAGGGAGCCCCAGACGTGAAAAGCCTCCATCTGTCGCATTACGCAGCGTCTGCTATGATCTCCTCCATTTAGCTCCATTTAGCTCCATTTGTCATCATAGTCTTTACACCGATTACGCCAACACCCAAATTACCTCCCTCGCACTTGATATGAAAACAACTTAAGATTCCAAAAAGCTAAAGAGACGGTATAATTTTTGGCTTGATTTCAAAAAGAGTTAAAAAGTATGCTTATATTCAGAACAGTGGGGATTTTATGCGTGTTTTTCTATGATCTTTTTCCATATCTTCAGCCATAATGTCTGCTGCTGTTCATATTGTGTGGAGCCAAGCAGTTGGGGCCGCTAATGTGATGTAAGGTGTAGGGGATTTAGAAGTATTGTATATGCATTAGATCTATAGTGGGTCTCACTTTTCACACCAAATGGCACTAGAACCGATGTAAACTGGGGCTAAACTGGGGCTAAACTGGGGCTAAACTGGGGCTAAAATAGGACTACATTATTGCTATTGAAGGACCAACTCAAAAGAAGGGAAAAATGTGGATACAATTGACTCAGCAAAAAGCAAAACTAGAACAGAAGAAGAGTGCACGTACCACCAAAACAGGCTTGCGTATCACAAATGGTACATGTACCACAGTTTGAGAATCATGACTTGATGGAAATTTATGTCAAACAAAAATGCATAGGCTACGAGTACTGAATGATTGCTTTATTTCACCTGGGGGATAAAAATGCTCCAAACATTGTAATTACTTTTCATAATTAATTTATGATTAATTCATTAATTATTTTAATTTATTTGTATATAGTAATTTGTTCATGCCTGCAATGTATGTGCATGAGTACTATAGGCTATGTGATAAATATTTTTCTGCAGCATGATTGCCGAAAATGCCAATGCGTTTTAGACCATTTCCATGGAGACACCAGGCCAAGTTACAGATCAGATCTGTGGAAAAGTGATCCCACCTACAGCAAGAATATGAATAGAGTTAATTTACAAGAACAAATTTGTCACAAAATTTGTCACTATGTTTTTGTTATACCATTTTTACATGGATTATAACAGTAGAGTTGAAATGATTTGTTCAAGAAGGGATGGAATCATATTTTTATTGCACAACAAATAAATTTGGCTTTTGAAAACGCTGCTAGACAACGAGTAAACTGTAAGTCTTGTTTTTTTCTTTGTAAATTTTTTCCCAAGAGATATACCTGAAATTAAATATTCCAGACAAAACAATAACATCTCCATATAGGGACAAATCTTAACTGAGAAGTTGCTGTAAATAGATGCTGCATCCTGATTTATTCGATGCTAAAATGGTCCTTTGCTTGGGCATAGGAATATTTATGTGCCTAGAGCAGCACTGAATCATCCTTTCAAATATCCCCTCATTGATTAGCGTAGCGTGTGCCTGTGGTCCCTGTTGCCTGGCCCCACACCGCAGCGCTCCTGTCTCCCAGTGCTATGCTCCTGTTTGGTTTTGTTAATGCTTGCTGCTGCCGCCGCGGTGTTTTGATGTGTGGCTCTGTCTGTCTCTCCTCTCTTCTTCTTCTTCTTCTTCTTCCTCCTCCTGCTCCATGGTTTGGTATCTCTCAGGAAAAAGTACTGCTTCAGGTCAGTAACACTCACACAAAAAAAAAAAGCCTAACGCACAACTTTTTGTTTACAGGCTGTTTTTCTTATCTCACGAAATATAGCGGTGAATAAATATCGGCGCGGTGAAACAAAGGGTTGTGTTTGCCTTTCCATCTCCTCCTGAGTACTTCTTGTCCTCGTGTGCACTTTAGATGTAGCATAACTTTCCTGTCTGCATGTGTTGGGGTTTTGAAACTTTCCTACAGGCATTTAGGTGGCATGCTAAGTTGAGAAAATGGATATTGTAACAAGTTCGCTACGCTGGATAAATGACATTAAAATATATATGATTAAGTCTTTTAAAGTACAGATACAATTGTATTATTTGCATTTAAGTAAAGTTAAACTATAAATGGTCAAATACATTAAAAAAAAAGTTATTTATGTTTTACAAATGATGTAACGGTGATGTGATGGACAAAACTACAACACATTTCAAAGAATAAATAAACTTTCAAGAATAAAGCTAAACTATAACATTACATTTGTTGATTGAAGTTGTTTTGGACTTAGCATTTTTTGGTCAATCTATAAAACTAACATTGATCAAATGTGGAGAACATCAATTATTCAATCGTAGCTGTAAGTATTGGCTGTCTAAAGCCAAAATTGCGTTGTGGGTCTTCTGAGTCATCACATAACCAGTGAAAACAAATCGAACCGCTGTATATTAATAAATGACGGTATCCAAAACGGTAGACTTCTGTGTTGATCTGTTATTTTTGGATTGGGAGTCTTTGAAGTGTATTTTTAGCCGACGTTACGCACGAGCCGTATGACTTTGTTTAAATATTTGTGTTCCCGTCACAGAGAAGGCGACTGGTGGCTGGCCCGCTCCCTCACGTCCGGACAGAGTGGATACATCCCCAGCAACTACGTGGCCCCATCTGACTCCATACAAGCCGAAGAGTAGACCATTTCATTTTCTACTACAGACACGCACACACAATTCACTGGTTTGCATTAGTTTGGATCATAGAGTAGTCCTGGTTTAGCCCTGGTTTAGTCCTAGTTTAGTCCTGGCTTAGTGTTGGTTCAGACCTTGGTTAAAGTGCCTATGACAGGCTTTTATGATTTTCTAATTTTGACTTTATTTGGTGTAGTTATACCTGTTGTACGTATAAATTATCGTTTTAGACCAATCGAGTAGGTGTTTGTTGAGAAAACGTTGAAAAATCTGTAGAAAATGATAGGAAGTGACATCACACACACTAGGGAAGTTTATGCATAATTTATACAAACAACTTTTTTGACTCTCTAAACATTATTTCAACCAAATCAAATAAAACAAATTGTCACATTAGATTAGTTTTGGGGTAATGACCTATTGTGATATAATCAATTACAAACAGGAAGTGAAATTATGAACCTTAAAAATGTGCAATTCTGTGACAACATTTTTATATTTTTTTTCTAAATTCTAAGTATATTTATCTTAACTGCATTTTAGTTCAAGGAGTCGTCTAAACCTGGACTAGACCAGGGCTAAACCAAGTCTACATGAGCATTAAACTGGGATCAAACTGGGATCAAACCATCAAGCCCTAGAACGGGTTAAGACTTGGTTCATTCCCGGCTTAGTCTGGTTTTTATCTGGTTTAGATCTGATTTTACTCCTAGTCTTTGTATTTCCCTGGTATAGACCTTCTGTGGCCCAGATTTAGCCTTACTTTAGTCTTGATTCAAACTGTATTTTGGCCCACTTGGATCTACCCCAATCATAAAACCAAATATTAAAAAACATCTCAGGCTTTTGCCCGTTTTAAGTGGTACAAGAGCACTTCAGGGCTAAATGCCGGCTTTGAGCTCAACAGTCGCTCGTTTCTCATTGGCAGGTGGTACTTTGGGAAGATCACTCGACGGGACTCGGAGCGACTGCTCTTGAACCTACAGAACAGAAGAGGGACTTTCCTGGTCAGGGAGAGCGAGACGACTAAAGGTAACCCCGACCGGAGTTCAGACACCACAGCATACTTTTGATATGCAGCGTCGAGAGCTGTTTAAAAAGGACAATTCGTTTGCTGATTCTGTGGTGAGGTTGAACCAAAAAAGCTTTAGAATGGAAATTGATAAATAGAAATGATAAGATTCAGCACGATATTGAAGACAATGGACTTTTATTAGTAATAAACAGCAACAGTTTGTCAAAGGGAACAAGACTATGAATATATAGGGATGCATTTGGAAGGATATCTGGCACAATATCCTGTTAAAGTGCCCGTCTATGTTGTTTAAGAGTCTGTGTATAGACTGATTCACGTGTTAATTTGGCATGTTTTAATTCACCCGATGCCCCCCCCTTTTCTGTATTTATCCAAGCTTCGGAATGGTACTAACAATTTTTCTTCATAACTATTGCACTGGATAATTTATTTTTACACCATTGTCTAAAAACATGTAAAGGCATTGGACTTCATATTAACAAGTTCAAAATCAGTTTGCCCTCTGATGTGTGAGTGGAGGAAGTGATGCAACTACCCACAATCCCTTGAGCGTACTCTGAGCAAAAGTGCTTTAAACTAAGTGTCTCTTAAGGGAGAGGATAAGAAAAAGGGAGAATCTGCTAATTAAGTTGTTAGCTGTTTTTGACACACGCCCTTGGCACATTTTTGTTTTTGGGCTTGTCCTCTTGAACAAAAACATCATCTTAACTTGTAATGACTCTGCGGGGAACAAAAAGAACACCGCGGAAAAAAATCTACTTTAAATTATTGGGATTAATAATATTTAGTAAATTTTACTGATTTAAAAATTTCTTTTGTCAAGCAAAATTATCTGACATTTTTGTCTGAATTTAAAGGCGGTATGGACGATTTTTCGGCGATTTGAGAACGCAGGCGGAAGTGCGCGTGCGCATGCGCACTCCCCGGTGCGGACCGATACAACACACACGTGCGTTTGTTTTTTAGCGCAACGGATCGCATCACATCTCTCGTCTCCCGTAGATTTCTGTCCACTTCTGCGTCAGCTCGAACAGTCTTTCTCCGTCTTCATTTTGCCCCGTACACTGAGGGAACTATATTATGATAGATCCATGCGCTTAGGCACGCGGAAACGTGGGGACGAGCCTGACGCGGCTGCAGGTGAGCGGTAGGTGCGTTTTATGATTGATACGTGGCAGGACAAATGATTTATCCACGCCACGAGGAAATATGATAAAAAATTTGCTGAAAAAAATCGTCCATACCACCTTTAAGTAAACTTTAGTCAATTAGTTTTGGCTTATATGTAAATCTAATGGATACATATTTTTGCACTGTAAACTGACTTAATTTATCTTTTTGTCAAGATATATAAGCCAACGATTTAGTTTGATTTATTATTATCATTATAATTATCAGTACTACTACTATTATTCTCTTTACAAAATAATAGTAGTTGTATTATCAGTAATACTACTACTATTATTCTCTTTACAAAATAATAATAGTAGTATTACAATTTTATCAGTACATTTGAGCTTGATATGTGAACCTAAACTATAAATCTCTATTCTCCAAACTATTTCAATCAAATTTGATATTCTTCCCTTTTGTATGTGGATTGATCCTTCTATTGGTTTCACATTAGTTTATTTTTGCTCTTACAACAATAGTTTCTGCTTTTGATCAAAATGTTATCGTGTGCCTCCTTTTCCTTTTCCTTTTTGAAAACAACTCTGTGGAGGACGGGGGTGAGTAACTGGGTCGAGTTGGTGGGGTGCCGTCTCCCCGTGGCTCCGGAGAAAGAAAGTGGGAGAAGAGGGCGGAGCTCTGGCATGAGGTCAGCGGGGCCCTAGGGTGCCATCTGCAATAGATATGAGGGATGAGCCGACCAGGGAGACTGTACGTGTCAATGTGATCTGTGGATCTTGGGAGAGCACCCGTTTGACCCATTTCAACTCCGGCAGTAAAAAGGGGCTTCAGTTTGGCTAATGCATAAGTTATAGTTCACTGTGAGTGTGAATAATTGCTTTGTGCGGCTCAACAACATGAGAAGAAAGTGAAAGAGAATTTAAAAACTTTGAAGAAATGCATCAGTGCAGTTCTTTAAATTGTATGAAATGTGCACTGCTCTGAATGTCAAGAATGTCCTTTGTTGCTTAAATGTCTTGGGTCTTGTCTTATCCAGAGCTTGAGTCGCGTTTGCGGTTAAGAGTACCTAGCTGAGGGGTGGGGCTTGCGTGTTTGCAAAGGAGAACATGCAAACTTCACACGGAAAGCTTTTATGAGGTCCGCAATAAAACCTAGGACCATCAGGATATGAATGTTGTTGGTTTTTATTGCTCACTAGTCGGCGTAGAATGGTTCAAAATGACTAATCAGCTTTTGCACTTTAAAAATTTAGTCATAAATGTATTCATTTCATTTGGCAACTTAATAAAAAATCTGGATAAATCATGGATAATCATAAAAACATGGTTGATAGCGTAAAGGAGTAGGCAGATATCTTGTATAACTGACAATCATGTTTTTCTTTGTTATCCGTCTATTTTTGTATCTTTTAATTTATCATGAAAAGATGGGGAAACAAAAAAGAAAACTATACAACAATTATGTCAAATCACACTAGCCAAGATCACTATTGCGAGTATTTACTTGCCAAAATGGATAAGTACAAGCATTAGGCTCGTTTATGCAAAGTTGTATTTTAATTGATTCATACAATTCATACAAAGCTTGCTAAATCCTGTATTGCAACTGAGGCTCGAGTGCTCAGAAAATCCCTGTTTTCACTTACCTTCCTGTACTTAGTTGTGATTTAATTGAAAAATGATGACTGAGTTTCACGTGTAGGTTCTATAATGTCACGTGGCTACTTTTCAAAAATAAAACCATCTCAATTACAATCTGCTGCTTGTTAACGGTGAAGTGAAGCTAGTGTAAATTCAGCCTGGAAGACCGAACACCTCCCCATCTCCTCCTCTGCGTCCCTTACATCGTCCTCATCGTCCTCTCTCCCCTCTTCATCACATCTACCACCACCAGTCTCCAGGCCCCGGGGGGGACGTCTAATACAATTTATATTATGGAGCGCCCATAATCGCAAAGTCTTCTGCCGGGGTCGGAGCGCAAAATAAATAACCCACGTAATAAAGCTTGCTAAATGCTTCTTTCTGTTTTTGTCTGAGTCTCCAGGGTGAAATGTCATTATGAAGAGGCGGGGCTTAGCAGTTCTGCAGTTTTGAACAGGAAGTCGATGACCCGTTTCCATTACCAAGCCGTTTTAGATCCATATTTCAGTTTACAGTCGACACTTACTATGATCTACTTATGGTATAGTTCAGAATGTGGAGGAAAAATAGCATTACATGTTTAAATCAAACCCCCATTTGTTGGCAACCCCCCTCTCACTTTCCCCATCACCTGTTTGGTCTGCATCACCACTTTTCCCCCTCAGAGCAGGTCGCCTCGTCGCGGTATCATTTACCGGGGTCACTGGGGCTTTCTTTCCCCCCCCCCCAGCTGTCTGTGTCGGGACGTCCCCCACGGAGCAGCTGTCGCCTGTGGGATGAGCCCTGCTTTACGTCCCCCCTCTCTCGCTGACCCCCTGTCCCATGTGTGTTTTTTCTTCTCTTCTTCCAGGGGCGTACTGTCTCTCCGTGCTGGACTACGACAACACCAAAGGCCTAAACGTCAAACACTATAAGATCAGGAAGCTGGACAGCGGGGGGTTCTACATCACCTCCCGTACGCAGTTCACCAGCCTGCAGCAGCTCGTCTTCCACTATCGCAGTCAGTATCGCATTTGGTTTGAAACGTTGTAGTGCCAGGCAATACATATCTAAATAACATAATTAAATAACATTTGTAACAGAATGTACATGAAAAGGTTTACCTATTTTTTCTTATAATGCTTGAAACATAATAAAAAAATTGGTTTTACTGATTTACTTTGTCAGAAGATGGCTGCTGTATTTTCCGGACTATAAATTGCACCAGCCAAAAAATGCATAATAGAGAAGAAAAAAACATATATAAGTAGCACTGGAGTATGAAATGCGGTTGCAAGTGTGAAAATAACAAATATCACATACAAGTTACTCCGGAGTAGAAGTATAAGTTGCACCCCGGCCAAAACTATGAAAAAAGGTGCAACTTATAGTCCGGAAAATACGGTAACACTATGTGATCCGAGTCTAGTTTTTGAATACATTTTGATTTGTAATGGAATTGTTTTTAAGGGCATTTTGTATGTTAAATATTACAATATGATTACCATAATATTCAACTTGGTTATTTAATATACATTTGTTTCTCATTTTGTGCAGCCCTCGTAAGGACTCTTCTATACAGATCTTGAATATTTTTTCTTCAAACTGGAACTAGAATGAATAAAACTTGTATCCGGTACTTATGGGCCTGTTTTACAACTGTGTAAAAGTTAGTTGTTTTGTTTTTTAACAGAACTCAATCTTGTCCCCGCTCCTCTTCCTCCAGAGCACTCTGACGGCCTGTGCCACGCCCTCTCAGATGTGTGCCCCGTGTCCAAACCTCAGACCCAGGGCCTGGCCCGGGACGCCTGGGAGATCCCCCGAGAGTCCCTCCGGCTCGACCTCAAGCTGGGGCAGGGCTGCTTCGGAGAGGTCTGGATGGGTAAGGACTACTGCTGCTGCTTTGTTTCTTTACATATTTAAAACTGTATTGTATCTTTGAAAAGTATATTCTTCTGTGTGTAAGTGAACACAGCCCATATTTTTACATACACAGGCCCACCACAGCAATTACTATATCGAGCTATTGGCGGATAAATAATCCTTGGACTCGTAGGGAATTTTTCAATATTTTTTGTTGTAGGATAAGATTTGAGCTGAAGTAATTATCACCGTCCCTGTTTTTTATAAAGGTTTTAATTAGATTTTCCTGCTTCAGAGTTGGTGTGTTAGTTTCAATATCATACTTTATTGTAATGTTTTATGTAACAATAAATTGCATTTGAACATTTATCATTGTAACAGGCTTAAGTATGCACACAACTTCTTTTTATTTTGTAAGTTATTTAAGTATTGGACAAATAGAAGGAATAATAGGCTTGTGAATCCGCGTGTGCACAATATGGTAACACTTGACACATGATACTGCGTACGTGTAATAAAAAACATCTATTACTTTCCAGGTACTTGGAACGGTACGACACGAGTGGCCATTAAGACCCTGAAGCCTGGGACCATGTCTCCTGAGGCCTTCCTGCAGGAGGCACAGGTCATGAAGAAGCTCCGCCATGAGAAGCTGGTGCAGCTGTACGCAGTGGTGTCAGAGGAGCCCATCTACATCGTCACCGAGTTCATGAGCCAAGGTCAGACAAGCAGAAACTCCTCAATATGGCTCTATGTTACATGTAGTAGTAATAGTTATAGCACAAAATCAAAGAGTAGAGTTGCCCAAACAACAAAAGAAAAAATAAACAGTATTTCCCCTGTGTACTGGTCCCAGTGCATGGCAAATTTGGATTTGTATTCAAAAGTAAAAAAACAAAAAAGTCTATTTTGAACTTGAAAATGGACTAACTTGACAGTTGGTTCCGTCCCTGTCATCCATTTCCTTGACATTGCTTTTTTTATTGCTGCAGCCAAAATTAGATTCCACATATATCCATCTATTGTTTCCATTGTTGTGTTTTATGTCCTAGATACATAGTTTTTAAGTCAAATCAATGTCAATATTGAAGACAATTTGCAGGGCATACTAACAGATGCTAACATTATCAGTAAATAAATGGGTATTAGCTATACCACTATGAAAACCTAGTACAATTTTGCGTCTTTGTTTCCCTTTTTCCTTTAAAATGCAGTTTTTGTTTGTTTGTTTTTGACTTTTTTAGCATTTATAAGTGCTGTGTACAGTGGGTGCACATAATTGTCTCTGTGTTACAGGCAGCTTATTAGACTTCCTCAAAGGTGATGCTGGGAAGATGCTCCGTCTGCCTCAGTTGGTCGACATGGCGGCTCAGGTAGGAAAACCTGCACTTATCAAGCCAAACACAAACGCTGACAATTAACGTCTCTGTTATTAACATAGGCAAGGGCCAAAATGTGATGGTCATAGGTCAGAGAATCTGCAAAACTGCAGCTCTTGTGTCTCAGTCACTTTATTTTGTTAAACATTGTCTAAAAAAACAACTGTAATGATACTGTTAATCATTCTTTCTGTCCGACACCTTACACTAAAGTGGCTTCTTTTTAACTTTTAACTGGTCTATACGTTTGTCCATACACTTTCACGTTGCGTAGGTTGATCATTTCAGTGTTAAAATTAATTTCACCACACATCTAACAACCACAATTCTAGCAGCTAATGTTTTCAAGCCTTATTTAATCTGCTTCACTCCCTCCCCATCAAGAATTTAAATATGAAACACTTTTTTCTTATTTTCCATGCTCTATTTTAAATTCATGCAGCAGGACTATTTAAGCTACTTTTCAATTGCTAAAATAATGAATTCTAGTTTTAATTCATTTTAATCATATCGAAATACACAGGCGGCCGTACTATTAATGCCTGGATATGACTAAACCGTACGCCTTAATGTGACGTAAACCTCCCTGGTGCGTGTCCAGATTGCCGCCGGAATGGCCTACGTGGAGCGGATGAACTACGTGCACCGGGACCTGCGCGCCGCCAACATCCTGGTGGGGGACAGCCTGGTGTGTAAGGTGGCGGACTTCGGCCTGGCCCGGCTCATCGAGGACAACGAGTACACCGCCAGGCAGGGTGAGGCCACACTTAAATCATACTTTCTAATCATAATAACATCCTGTGGTGCCCAGTCTTTTACGGTGTTATTTTAATCAACTGGAATAAATGTCCACAGTGAGTTGCATCAGAAGGCGTCTATGTTTTGTATTTTTGAAGGGTTAAGGATGATATTGAATTCTACTTTTAAAAGATGTATTTGCTGTATTCATCTGAGGAGCCGCCCACTAACGGGCCTCTGTGGGGGAAGCAAATCCATTCATTTTAATGTAGAAGAGCTGCTTTGTCACCCACTGTTCAACAACTACAAACACAGACACAGATTTCATGAATTTGTATAAATATCCAAGAACGCAAACTGCAGCTTCAGGCTAAATGCTGTCGTGAGGCTAGTGCAGACCAATCCGTTTACTTTTCTGATTTTAAGCTGTGCGTAAAATACACATTATTCACTAGGAAACGGCTTAAGAGTGAAAAAGTTGTGTTTCTTATTGAATCAACGGAGCGTTTTCATCGATACCAGACCACACCCCCTAATATCTATATCGATAGTTTAATCAAAATCCTATACTTCCACGATAAATGTTTGTTAAAATGCTGTACTTAGTTTTTTAAGCATAATTTCTGTTTTTAGGAGCAAAGTTCCCGATCAAATGGACCGCTCCAGAGGCAGCTCTTTATGGACGCTTCACCATAAAGTCCGATGTGTGGTCGTTCGGCGTGCTCCTGACTGAACTGGCAACTAAAGGCAGAGTTCCATATCCAGGTAATGTCTTAACGGTCCACATGTCTCCTCATTTATATTTACTGCCTCTTCACATGAGGCGTAGAGTGTCCATCTCATCTATCCTCTGCCCTTTTGGGGTATCAAATCAAAAGAGTTTTGTGAAGTGGAGAAATTATCTTTACTTTCCAGAAATAAACAGTACTTTGAACGGTACATTCCTGATGCTTCAACACTAAGGATAATATGTCTCCTTTTAAGAAGTATTTTAACTATAACATAAGTAGATTTTACACTTTGTTACATACAAACGGCAATATTGAACAGGTCCATTGACTTCCTGTAACTTCCTGAACTGACTTCCGGAACAAGCCGCAGATTTTCATTTTTTTTTTTTTTTTTAGCAGAGGCTTTATTAGACAGATCAGTGTGAAATAGGGATGAGACTGGGGAAGGACATCGCAGCAAACTGTTGAGAGCCTGAGTCAAAATACAATTACAGGGATGTGGGCGGGGCTAGGGGGCAGGTGAACATGCAGGAATCCAAATACAAGTTTAAGAAAGACAGTGATGAGGTTATAATAACACGTCCACTTTTTAACTGAGTTTAAATGGTGAAAATAAGGTGAACAAAAAGGTTTAGATTGATCTGTATCTTTATTCAATTGAGGTTACGACAGTTTGGTAAATTGAAAAAGTTGTGAAAGGAGGCAAAGCGATACTAGCAGATTGCATCGTGCACCTTTTTATAGTTCATCTCGTCTGCTCCACAGGGATGGTGAACCGTGAGGTGCTGGACCAAGTGGAGCGAGGGTACCGGATGCCCTGCCCCTCGGAGTGTCCCAGCTCCCTGCACGAGCTCATGCTGTCCTGCTGGAGGAAGGACCCGGAGGAGAGACCCACCTTCGAGTACCTACAGGGCTTCCTAGAGGACTACTTCACCTCCACCGAGCCTCAGTACCAGCCGGGGGAGAACTTGTAGACCACCGGACGCACCCATAGCTCCAATTTCCCTCAAAACTCACGTACCGGAACGATGTGCACTAACTAACCTCAGAGGACGTAAACCTGGGAGAAAACTGAATTTGTTATGGGGATCCTCTCTGTGCCATACAAAACGACAAACATTTTGGCATTTAATGAAGCGCCGCCATCTTGTCCAGGCAGTTTGGGGACGCTGCAACGTTGTGGCTTTAAAAAAAAAATGGAAACTCGTGTTTGAAAAAAAGATTATGTTTGCAGATATATTTTTCCCAAGCAAACCAAATCAGGATGAAGAAGAGACGTGGGGCTTGCAAAATACACGTTCCATTTCCATGAAGAACTAAAACAAAACACTGCCACAATGGTACAAGCCTCTCTGAATTCTGATTTTAAGCATTTCTCAATCATTTCTTCTCAAGTGCTGCTTCTTGACTTCAAAGCGTCTCCAACTAACTGCATTATGACAACATTTCTTCAATGGCCATTGTTATTTTTGTGATTTTTATCAGGCATGACGAGCGTTCATCTAATGCTGGGTGCTTTTGAAGTCTACTATTCCCAGCCTGTAACTCTATAACAAATGCTGGATCATAAATTAAATATTTTGAGCAGGTATTCTTTGTACTGCTTTTTTTATTTTTTAACTGGGAATAACATTGAAATTAGAGGTTAGTTTGAAAGTTAACGTTGTAAACTCTAGGCCTAAAAGCATATTTTGTTTGTGTGCCATTTGCCTTTTTCTTTCTTTCTTTTTTTAAATCTTTTTTTTTTTAATCTAATTTTTTTTTTTTACAGTTGTTCATGTATATATAATCTTTTGGTATTTTGGGCTATTTCAGGCAGCAATCCAATGTCTCAAACTTAATTTGACTATTTATTGCAGGATGTTTAGCTGGTACCATTTGATAATAAATCCACCCAAAGGATCGGTTTACAAATGATTATTTTTTAAGTAATCTTAGGCCTTATGAGCAATGCTAATACTTTATGTCTAAAGATATTAAAGACATAACATTTTTTAAAGTGTTATTAGTATTAACTGAACAATTATATGGAAATTGTTGAATCTGAAGAAGTTAAGCTAAACAAAAATGCTAGCGCTTTCATATCGGCAGTCGTGACTACTTCATGAAATATTAGTTTAACAGACTTACTTTAATAGTACAAATAGACCCACTGGTTAATATTTACACATTATGCAACCAGTTTATCCCGCTGAAACTGTAAACCGTCCAAATCAGGTAACCCTAATATACTGTGTCTAGGAGCGCTGTTGTTAGCCAGTTAGCATGCTATTATGCCGTTAGCCATTGGCCGACTTTGTATTTACGCTGTGCTTTTTTTACATTCATGCGTTTTCATAAGGTGACGACTGAACCACACATCGTAAAGTTCACTCTAGAGTTTAGTTTTTGCACTCCAATCACTTATCACTGTACATAATGGTAATTTATCAAGTTTTGTTGTTTTCAATGGAAGTTTTTTTTTTTTTTGAAGCTGGGATCAACAGCTTCACAGGTTCAGGTTTCACACACAAAAACGTCAGATTTGTCACAAAAACTATCCGTGCAGCAATACATTACAGAATTTAGCCGCAAATTCTATACAATGCTAACTAATTAATAACTAATATGGATGCAAAGAGGTTTTCTGATGGGGCTTTGAAAAGATAAAGGACAAAGATAACACTGGATACTGCTTTCCAATACTGGGCTCGCTGTCAAAATACATTGCACAAGTTGCTAACCAGTTTGTGATGCTAATAGCCACACGTTAGCTAGCTGTTAAGTTTTGTCATTTCATTACTTTTAGCTACATTACTTTTTCCTGTTAAATACACAATTTGTTGTACTTTTGGACACTGGAGTTTCTTTACAAAAGGTTTAGAGAAATGTATTATTGTCATGTCACAATTTAGCTGAATGTTTTGTAATTTAGTAGCCAACTAAACTTGTGTCCAAAAAACAAAAGCACTGTCTAAATCTATTGCATTATCATGTATTTTTAATGTGTTAATGCTATACAAATATAGAATATCATATCATTAGTTCATGTTCTATACCATGTTTGTTACTTTATCCAAGCTAATCAACATCAGTTGTACCATAGTTGACTTTTTCCAATTATAACATTTATAATAAAGCATATAAGAGTTAATTTAGACTAAAACCTTTTGGATTTTTAATGATCTGCATACTGTATATTTACATATAGTTTTAAGCGACCCTATATTGGAAAGCAGTTGTTTTTTGTTTTGTTTTTCGCTGCCAAGAAGAAATTAGGGCTGTCGTAATGTTATCTTTAAACTCCGACATTTAAAATTTAGCTCTTGCAAAAAATCTATTTAAAATTTGGCTCAACACTTTATTATTTTATTTCAGAAAATGTTACTCACTTTTGTTCCTTGTTTCTTCGGGGAATGCCCTTTTTTTGTTCCACACACTGTACGTCACTGAGCTCTTGTGAAAGTGGCTTTACTCATTATAATTGAGTAATGCTGGTTTTGGTTTTCTGTGCCATTTATAAAAAAATAAAAATAAAAAAAAGACTTATTTGGTATCCTTTTTAGAGGTGTTTTTGGAAATCTATGCAGTCTCGCTCTGGCATTCCTGCAACGTTATGGCCATTTTGTTCAAAACGTCAAAACGAAATTGTTAAGAAGATGGTGTGTGTTGACGCATTTTGTAAGGACTTCTTATGTCTGTCTTTGGTTTTGGTGTAACAGGACTGAAAATGGGTATTGTGCCACTTTATGTAGATCTTTAAATGTGCAATAAATTATATTTGAACGGTGTTTTGATATGAGTGAGTGCTGGTGTGGCTCCTGTCCTTGAACTTGCCTTCTGAAGCTCAGTAAAAGCATTCATCATGTGGAGTGTTGATTCATGAGAGAGATGTTGGGGGAAGTCTGGCATGTGATGGGAATTTTAATGGAGGCTACTGTTTAATTTGGCTCCGCGCTTTAGCTCCATCTAGAGGGGACAAAGCAAACTGCAGGCATCACTGGTGTCAAAGGATGGGTTAATTCTAGGGCTGCAAATAACGTTTATGTTTTGCTATTCAATTAGTCAAGCGATTATTCTTCATTCAAATTCACTGATCAGTTGTTCAGACAGCAAAATATAGATTTGACGAAATTAAAGCTAAAGTAATGCTGCTTGGGGGCATCTTGACCAGTATACATGCAAACAAAGGAGTTTCTTCATCAGTAAAACAATAAATGTTAATGTTTTCCATGTCATTTTGGTGGAATTCTTGCTTTTCTCAGAGCCATAAAACTCTTTATTCATGTTTTGACATATGTTGTCAAGAATGTTTATTGGATTACTATATGAATTACTGATTGCCTAAATAATTGGAAAAATAAAACATGAGACACAGAAGACAGCAAATCACAAATCGAATCACAATCATATTTTTAATTTATTCAACCAAAATTGCCTAATTGTGTGCTAATATTTAATACATCTGATACACTTATAGAGTCCATTTTTATATTTTGTTTTGCTTGCTCGTGGTCTGTCACGGTCTGTATTCATACTGAAAATCAAGATCAACTCAAGATGATAAAGTGTGATAATAACATACCGATTATAAGAGAAATACAGAATATGTCACAACTCGACCAGACTCTTCAAAGTCCCAGTCCTTTCTCCTGCGCCTGGTGGTGTGATGTGGTGCCACGACACTGATCCTGCAGAGGGGAAGTCTGGCCCCTGTGGATAAGCCGTCTGTGCAGCACATGACCACTTCCTTCCTGGTACCACACTCTGACCTCTGAACTTTGACCCTGCCCCAGCCATGGCAGTGATCGTGGCGGGGCTGCAGCTTCAAAGTAGAAACCAACAAATGTTCTTTCACTTTGAGCCACTGCGACAGATGCGGATGGTCCTCAGTGAAGTCCTTCAACCTGCCATTGTCAGTCCAGGGGTTTTGTCCCTTGATGTTAGGTTTAAGGTTAGTATGAAAACCCACACAACTGGAAAAAAGAAACAATGCAAAACCATTTTACAAAATATATTCTTACGTTAGTTAGAAATATCTGCAATACAATATGTAAGCCTATACTAAATAAGTTCTTGTTACTGAAATGTATGGCTATTAAATCTAATGTTGATTGGAACAGGCTTGCGCTGTATTTCTGGCATTTCTCAATAATTTCTCAGTAATTCACCTTTAGAGCCTTTAAGGTGGCCATATAAATACAATGCAATAATAATAATGAGCAACAAATGATTATAAAACGAAGGACCACTTCAGGTACAACATGCAGGACTCTCAAATTTTTAATACAATTTAAGCCCAAATAGAATAAGGCTTCTTCTAATGCGTAAGTAAAATGAGTAGGACTAAATTTGACTAAATGTCACAAGACAGAAGACAGAAGAAGATGCAAATTGTGTTCGCCAAACCAAAAGAAAGAATAAGCCAACTTAAAGCTTAGAACTCCTCACTGAGACATCGCACCCTCAACCTGCACTGGAGGCTTTAAATGGGACAAAAAATGTGGAAAACTTTGCTAAATGTAGAGGTGTATGTTTATATTTATATAATTGTATTTAGCTCTTGTAGTGGAGTACGTACACAACTAAAATATTACTCAAGGAGGCTCAAAAATGTTGAATAAATTGACTTTGTTACTGACAGGTGTACAGCAGGTATCGCTTGAGAGTGTGACTGATAAAACTAAAGGCCACACTTCAGAGATACATTTTAGTACATTGCATATTTCACTTTTTTTTATTTTTATTACAATAGGCCTACTTTAAACCTCTGCTTATCACAACTGAACCCTGCTGTGTCACCACTAGAGGGCAGTGTTGCTCAGTTCCATGGCGCGGCAGATTGCGCTCCACCTGCCGCAGTGACCGGCCTCCTGACCGGCCTCCTGACCGGCCTCCTGACCGGCCTCCTGACCACATTAACCCGCGCCTCTCGCCCCGACACTTGGATGGATGCCTCCAGTTTAACCCCGTTTGGCTCTGGACCCGGGTTAAACGTATTCCCTCCTCCTCCTCATGGGGTTTCTACGTCACAGCGCGACTCTAATCAAACACAGATGAGATTCTATTGGTTGAAATCAGAGCCGCGAGGAGCCAATCAGCAGCCCACGTTTGCTCTCTAATCAAGAGAGGGCGTTTAAATTACTAAATCAATGATAACAACATAAATAAAATAGATTGGATTTATCTGTGTCTGTTTAAGCACCTTTTGTGACACCCAGAGTGTTTTACAGTGCATTATTCATTAACCCCATCCTCAGCTGTGGTAAGCTATTAAGGTTAAATGTTAGCTACTTGTTTTTCCTCCCATCTTCAGATTTTGAGCCAGTCTTGGGTTTTGGTCACGACCGTAGCAGTAGAATTTTACCAATTGCGCATGTTTTTGAACTCAAAGGGGAAACCAGAGCCTGGAGGAAACCCACCCAGACATGGGGAGGAACATAACTCCGCACTGAAAGGCACGGCACACGGTTGAACCCAGAACCTTCTTGCTGTGAAGCTTGAGCGCTCGCCACCATGCCAAGTGTAGCAACTGCAGCCACTGCAAATGTGAGCTTTACTATTTTACAAATGTTATTTGGGCCCCGGCTTTGATTGTTGGCTCAGTCTGTGACATCCATTTTGTGTTATGGCCACTTTTCCTTCTTCCAAATGTGTGTTCCAAAAGTATCCATCTATTGTTTCCATTGCAGTTTAATGTCCCAGATACATAGCTTAAAAATAAAGTGAAATGTTTATTTTGTAATAATTCTACATTGCTTTATTCATCTCAGTCTAATATTTATGAACATTCAGACAATCCCAAAACACATGATGATGATGTGTCTCCAGCAGCCACAATTCCTCCAACAGCAAGTATCTCCTCCTGAATAATGAGCGCTTTGCCATGGTATCTCCATATCCATTGAGATGTGTGTTTGTTTTTAGAGGTCCACTATGTAACTTGGTTCACCACCACTTTGCCTCTGGGATGTTTTGGCTTTTGTCTTGAATGTAACACACTAGGGCATTAAACATTTATCTCAGTTATCTCACAGACATGTCCTGGCTCCATCGGTTAAAACACTAAACTTCCAGTCAGGCTAGAGAGACGTTATTGCATTGACAGTAAGAATGCAAGCTTTTTTGGTATTTTTTTAGCAATAAAACATGCTCAGTAGATACGTTTGATGCCGTACTGTGGAACATACAAGCAAAGAAATAACTTGTGTTGTTATCAGCCTTCAAACATGCTCTTTAGTTTGGCAGCTCATGTTTTAGAGGTGAAAAAGAAGAGGGAATTACAGACTTCTGCATCTTAGCACGCAGTTGTACTGATCGTGATTAGACGGGATGAGTCTGGTGATGAATTATGGACTTCAAAACAGCAGAGAATATTCTCAGAGCCACGTCACTGAAGTGCTTTTGACGCTTGGAGAGGAGAGGATTTTCCAACCAGGATTCATAAAATTAGAGTATATTATAACAGCTCCAAAAATAAATAAATGTTGCATAAAATGAGTCTTAACACCAATTTTAGCCCATAGTTGCAGGGATTTATTGAGTCCATTATTGTTGTAGTTACCACCTTTTGTCCATAGATGGCACTGATCCGTAATCACTTTACTCACTCCATTATGACATGATCCCAGTAAAGATAGAAGCAATACAATACTGTCTGTAGTGTCTGTGGTCTCTCTCCAGCTCAGTGTTCGGGTAAGATGGATGTGGGGATGTGAAACTGATCCTCATGTTCCTCATCAGCAGCACACATCAAACACAAGACAAAAATCTGGGGCCATCCTCTCTCCGCTGCTCTGGGACTGTACTAATGACTTTAGCAGGCTTCTACAGTCAGACGGTGAGGGTGAACGGTCACAGGTATAGGAGGAATACTATGTGGGGCCCCTGTGTGTTGAATAATGCAGAATCTGTAGCCCTTTGTTCACAGAAGACAGTGACTTTTACATTTTGGATGCTGGCTACGGGTATGAAAATGTTTAGTGCTAAAATAAATATGTCGGCTATAGAAAAATAATGATGCTGTGGTCGAGTGGACTCCTTATGAGCACCTTGCAGTGTTGTGAGTTCGAATTAGGCTCTTGACAGTTTGCTGCAGTATCCTTCCCCGGGCTGATCCCCATTTCACACATTATTGTCCTTTCTGGTGAAGCCTACAGGCCCCAACATCCTTAATAATCTGAAAGTCTCTTGCCTGTGGTTGTTTAAATCGTCCACACTTTCCAAGTCAACTAATATAATGACGGAAGTCTTGGGAAAAACGTGACAGCAAAAGCCTTTGCTTGATAATAATTCTCTCATTAGGCTGTATGTTTATCTTTGGTCCCCCTAGTGGCCAGTGCAGTCTGCAGATATTTACAATAAATCATTCAAAATTACATAAATCATCATTGAATTGCATTTGTTTCCAAACTTGAAATAAACCGATATATGTTGGAGTGAGAAAAGCATTTTTATATCTAATATTAAAGCTGAGCAGGTGTGCAAACTTTGAATTATTCTTCTTTTGCTGTGAGACTTGATGTGCCTTGATGACAGGAGTGTTGGGTTTCTCTGCCAAGTCTCCACAGGCTGGAGCACACTGTGGCATGAAGCTTCTGCTGTTAGACTGATATCAAGTCTCTTTGGCGGGACAGGGGGAACAACGTGCACCTCAGGCCACGTCCTGACTTGTACTTGGGGCAGTTTTGATACGCTCGGAGTACTTTAGTGTTTTGGGGTGTTTTGATGTTGAAAGAGGAGAGGATTTTATCAGTTGTGGTGTAAAGTGTATCTCACAACATCACCTTGGTTATGGAAGTGTGTTTGTGATAATGTAGCGCGTTGCTAGGCAGATGTCTTCTTTCATGTTTGTGGTAAAAGATACAGTGGAAAGGTCTCAGGTTGCCAAGAAACACATTGAAAAAAAGATTCATCAACGTATGAAATTGTTGTGTAGCCCTCTTCTAAGGCGCTGGTCCTATCTCGCAATGATAAAGATACAGTGCATGGATCTATTTAAAATAACTGGGGTATGCGAGCTTAAACCTGTCCTCAGTTGAACCAGAACATGGTCTGACGGGGACCTACAGCGTTCACAAAGGTCACGTTTTGTGGTAATAAACCTTTTCTTAGTTAGTAGTTAGTAAGTAACAGCTTTTTGCTTCGGCTCGCTGATCACAATCTTTTTGAGAACATCCATACGATTAAGAAACGTCAACCACAAAGTGCAGCACCCAAAGACCCTTCTCCAAATCTCAGCACCAGGAGCACCTAACTGAAGGATCAGGTCACACTGTTTGGGAATCAAACATGGGGCTGACTTTCTGTATCAAATTTGCTACCAAACTAAAATAAATAACATTAGTCCTCTATCAATTCAATTCCAATTATTTTTGTAACGCCCAAAATGACAACAGCAGTTGCCTCAAAGGGCGACATCAAGGGGGTGTTCACACATCAGACGTAAAAATGAACTCAAGAGGTCAAAACTATTAGTGAACATAAAATGGACTATTTCAGATTTGACATTTTTCAAATCATGAAGGACAACCGGGCGAGCTTAACTGTTAGCAGAGGCCCAAAGTCAATCCTAAGTCTGTCCTATCATCATATTTCTTAACAAGGATGACTTTATGAGCACATGTAGCTTGTAGAGGTTAAGCTTGCTAACAGCTCACCAGGCGGCCTACTACGCAAGCTACTTTTACAACAACGGAGTGGGACAAAGCCAGTTTTTATTCTACTCCGCACAATAAAGTACAGCCCTGCAGGTCCTACGCGCAAACTGCACATTGCATCGTCGTGGCGTGTATTTTTCCAATGGCATTTTTCTGTTCCTCTTCCTTTTCGTTCGTCCAAATTACAAGTGATAAATCCTCCCCTTTGTCTGCTCCCCTCTATAACGTTTGAGCTTTTCCACTTTCACTCCCCCATTCCTCCTCCGTGACCACATAACTAAGAGGGGTCTGCGCCGGGCCCCTGGTGTAAGAGGGCCATAAAGGGGATTTACAGTGACGCATTCAAAATATACGTCTGTTTAAACATTGCGAGGGATATTGGACGTACGGGGAGTGAAGACGTAGGGGACAAAATCAAGGTTCTGGTGTAGTTTGTTGTGTGTCAGGAAGGGCATCCAATGTAGAATGACTGAATTGGTCATTGAAAATATGAAGTGTTATAACTTTTTCCGTTGAAGCGTTAATGTAGATGCACTTTCGTCTCACAGCAAGAAGATCCGGTCTGATATTTCCTCTGTAAAGTTTGCATATTCTCTCTCTGTTTTCCGTCATAAACATGAAATATATGCATCAAAGGCCTTCAAGTGGACGTATTATGCAAAATTTACCAATTATTTTCCATTCATGTATTTAGAGTGATTAATGTGTAAGTAGATTGTAGTCATTGCTACCAAAATACCCGTTTTCTACAACCCTCGATCCACGGCTGCTAACTTATTTCCCAGATTTGTTTTTATTTTTTTCCTAAAATGGTGACACGCGTCGGATTCGGCAGCGCGTCAAAGTAATTTCGGCACAAATATGAACAAAACCGTGAACAGCTATCGGTTGCCCTTTTTGTGACGACATTTTACGCTGATGTATCTGTAAAACGGCGAGCGGAAATGACTTTGACTTGTTTCATTTAAGTTGTTTTGGATTACGAGTTACGATATTATAGCGAGTAATATGTTGTTTCCCCACTGGGACCTTCTAGAACAGGGGTGCCCAAACTTTTTTCTTCCTCTGCTGGCCA
Organism: Eucyclogobius newberryi; assembly: GCF_026437365.1. Taxonomy (NCBI): domain Eukaryota; kingdom Metazoa; phylum Chordata; class Actinopteri; order Gobiiformes; family Gobiidae; genus Eucyclogobius; species Eucyclogobius newberryi. Next base: position 14,176,092 of record NW_027315823.1, read on the forward strand.
AAATTAAGACATAATATAGTGTCGAAGGCCAATCCTAATTATGTATCGCATTTTTGCAAAGAGATTTCCTGCCTTTTGTGTTGTTTTTGTGGAATTAGCCTGTTTTTGATACTCCTAACAACTCCCAGCAGCCCTTTGTGGACCAAATTAGAAGCTTTTAGGTTCTTTTCCCATTCCTCGATCCATTGTACAAAAGGTAAAAAGATCTACACTGTAATAACGTCGTTAAAACCCTGACGCGCTCTTCCACGTGCTAACTTGTCCTGTCCACAGCTCTTATCTGTTCCTCTCTTCATCTTGCTTTCACGTTGACATCCGCGCCTCTCTCGGACGGTGTGTTCCTCTGGCTGCTCCTCTGTGTGATCCGTCGTACTCTATTGGCCCATTCATCACCTGCTCCGGCCCCCATTGGCCCATTCATCACCTGCTCCGGCCCCCATTGGCCCATTCATCACCTGCTCCGGCCCCCATTGGTCCACTCAACCAAAAGGCCCACAGCTGCAGCGAATCCACAGACCAAAGCCAGAAATGATACTGCCTGGCTTTGAGTATAGAAGCTTTGGGTTATTTTTCTTATGCAACACTTGCCCTGATGTCACTTTTGGTTTATTTTCTACCTCCTGTCATCATCTACAAGCACATTTTATAACAACAGCACATGCAATTCTCACATCATTATGTCTTTTAGATTGTTTGTCTTGTGGGACGCTCCAAGTCTGCAGCTGTTTGTCCACATATATATATGTACATAATAACATGCAGTGAAACATCCTATTCACATGTTGTTACTGTGCAGATCATTTTAACTGCTAACAAATGCTTTCTTGAAGGAGACTTGAAGGGAGTTGGTGTTTGGAAGCAGGCTGTGATTGACTCCTTGTATTAAAAACAGTCTTCTACAGGTTTAGAATCAGAAAAACGTTGGATTGACGTTGTAAGTGAAAAATGTTATCTAGGAATTTGCATTGGCAATGTGATACAACATAAAACAAAGTATAATCACAAATACTGGTAAAATATTACATTGGACACACAGTATGATAAAATAAAGGTGTAAAATAAGGTGGTAAAATATATACAGTATGTACAGAATAAATTAGCAGAGCATAGGGATGAACTATTATTGATGTGACTTATTTAAAGTGACAGGTGCTATACTTCACGGCTTATGTCTTTAGTCGTATATTAAGATGATTTGCTCTGTCTCCTCCATTTTCATATTCAAACGTTTGCATGTGCCCACAACAAACCAATAAGCCACAGGCACGGACTCAGGGGGTAATATTTGACAGCCACTAACAGGGCCTGACCTACTTAGGCCTAACCATACCATGTCCAAGTAAAATATGGACGTTTGTAAGTGAATTTGCATGAAACTAAAGAACATAGATATATTTCTTTAGACAACTGGAGCATTTTGAACTGAGAAAAAGATTTATGGTTTGAAAAGAGGCAATAATCGCTGGGTCTCTGTCAGCCGAACACCAGTAGCTTGTGTTTACATCACAACTGCAGTGACTATGGACTGACCACAAGTCACAAGTGAAGTCCAGGTTATTTGAATAAATCCATGAATATAACATGCACATATACATCATCCACACCCATCAAATAATAATAAATAATACCAAAACTGTAATAAACATGTAAATAATAATCACCAATATTTATATATCTATGTTTTAGGCTGTTTCTTCATGTAGATTGTATTCACGTTTTTTTAAATCAAATAGTCAGTGTGTGTGTGTGTGTGTGTGTGTGTGTGGGTGTGTGTGTGTGTGTGTGTGTGTCATATATCATAATATATAACTATATATCACCATATACTACATAGTCATTGTAGATTCAGTTTTTTTATTGTCATGGTCACCCCTTTAATCAATTGAGTCAATAGTTTGATACACAGTTTTGTAAATGAATTAATAATTTTGACAATTGACTAAATCAATGGCCTAAGTGTGGCTGGTATGATTAAGCCTCATCGAAGCACCACTATGTATCAATAATTAAATCATCCATAATTATTGGCTACAAAGTTACACAGTCATATGCTACAATGGGCTTATGGTCTTAAATTGGGTTCAAAGTTCAAAGATTCTTATTCCAAGAAAGGCACAAAAATCCATCACAAATGACTTCACTAAACAACACATAACTGTCAGAACAGGAGGGGCCAGAAGAAAAGTAACGTTTACCCAAAGTGTCTCCACCTACACGCCTCCAGCTGACATGAATTAGCCTGTTGATGTTTTTACGGCTATATTAGCGCTCGGGCTCCCTGGGGACACATCCGTCTTACGCTGGGACCAGTATGTGGCACTTCACGTCTCTGTAGTCTCACTGTTTATCCCGGCACCGACAGATGGATTCGGAGATATACAAACTCCTGGAAGACATCTGTCCGCACAATTGTATTTCCTCTCACATTGGTAACCTCTTCTTTCGCAGGGCGCGTTTGATTATTGACACAGAGTTCCACAGTTTTGCCCCTCAACGCTCCAGCCGCCCGGTTTATCCCAAGTTTTCATTGCCAATTAGCTTTACAAACAAAGTGGGACGGGGGAGCGGGCATGGGCCAGAGGTGTGATTTATGGAGTAGAGAAACAGTTGTACTTTTGAGTTTCAGTACATACTTATTTATGTACCACCCACAGCAGAGAGGAGGCACTTACTCATATCAGGGGGTCATTTGTTTCTCAATACTGACTTGCCCTTCAGAATAAGACTCAAAAGTGTTCTTTGAAGTCTAAAGGTCACTTAAAACAAAGTCTGGACCGTAACAGAATCATGCAGAGACCCAGACTGTCTGTTTGTCTGTCAACAACTTTAGTGAAAAGGTGTGAATACCTCACTAAAGAATACTGCAGAGTTTATAGGTGTTTTTGTTTTGAAGCCAATGCCACAGTCAACGAAATGTAAAATATAGGCTTATGGCGCACACAGATATTGAGTCAAAAAGTTAATACAAATAATCAAGACAGTAAAATTTAAGCTACACCCTGATTGTTTTCTTTGTTGGCTGGATTATCTCAGTTTGTGGCGCTAACGTTAGCATTGCCGTTAATATATCATATCAAGCTAGGTGATTCACAAATTGAATACAGTGTAACCGGCTGCTGTTAATTCCATTAGTGTTTTAGTTATTCATGAATCAAAAGTGCACTAATAGCCTGCTGAGATGCACATATTATTTTTGGACCGGTGGGATAAACCTAGCATAATTTAATTTACAACAATAAAGAAAGGCTTCGGTATACAGTGTTTTCAGACACTGGGTCCTCTCCAGACCACACTGTGTTAGTTTATGTTGGACGGCCGACTCACTGGAGTAACAGTCCCATCGAAACACGTGAAATTTACTCTGTATAATCACAGAGGAGGTGCTGATATGAGAATGAACTTTTGCTCCTGACAAAATTTGAAATAAATCCTATCTGTGGAGGCTCCCAGGGATAAGGGTCAAGGTCAGATGACAATACAATTTGGATGAAGTTGAAAGCGTAAATATGCCGGTTCTCACCTCTTTTTTTTTGGCTTCAGACACTGTGTTTATATGTCGATATTTCAGTTCTTTTGAGTCTTTCTCCCATTCAGTTCCTATTGAAATATCTGCGCCTCTATCTCTGTAACTGCTGCCGTGAGATTAAAATGTTCGAAACAAATAGCTATAACTTGTGTATTTTGCTATTGTCTTCGTGACTCAAGATGTGAACAGTGATAACGGACCAATCAGGCGCAGCGTTTTTTAGACGTCCTGTTGCGCTCACGTTGGGAACAGGTTTGCTCGACAGCTAGCCCGGCTTGTTGCTGAGCGCCGGACGGGAACATCTTCTCCTCTAACCTCGCTCCTGATTGGCTCTGTGGTTGCCATGAAACACGCACTGGATACAAGCAAGCGGTGCCGCCAGGCCCAGTCAGTTCTGCGGCGAGGCGACCCCACTCTTAGTAAGAATACATGTTTTATGAAGGTCTTTTGGAGCAATAAAAACACTCGTGATGAAATAAACGCTCGCTAAATATGTTTATCTACAAATGTGTTGGACCCAAGTTACTCCACTAAACTCCACCATAACAAGGGCCCCTTTGAGCTCCCCGCGGCCGCCATCGGTGCACCTGTCGTGGGATGTGTGAGAGCGGGCGCAGCCTGTGAAAGTGCAGACACATGTGGGGCTTAGGCACATTCCTCTGTCTAAACACACTCATGAATCAGGCTGACCCCGCCCCGGTGACCTCAGAGCGGATCGGAGGAGACCGAGGGAGCGAGGTGTAGCGGCTCAAACTATGTGCCCACTTACACAGCGCAGGCTTTGTGAGTGATTTATGCGCGAGGAGAGAGAAACAGATAGAGAAGAAACGGAGTGCTAGTGGTCCATAGGTGGGGCAGATAACTGGAACAAAGATATTCTGTGGCTGGTGTTTGTTTAGTGGAGCGGAAGTCAGTAAAATTGTCCATTTGTGAGATGAATTAGTTGTTATCAGTCGAGGGCTAAAAAGGGTGTGGTGACACCCACAACTCAAATCACACTGTTAGACACACACAAACACAACAAATACATATGCAGTTATGGGAGTTTTCCAAATTATTTCATAAATATTCCCCAGGTAAGCACTGATGGGTGGCTGAGTGGATAGCACATATGTCATGCTGATAAATAAAAATGGTATATAAATGTTCACATTTATATAGCTTTAAATCCAGGAACTACTGTTAGCAAGTGTCTTGCCAAAGCAATGGCTTGTATCAAATCAAATGTTGCGCTTTTGTTCTCAAAAAAATAAGTGACTTGATTTTACTTCCAGCCTTAAAGCCGGGGTGTGTTATTTCCAAAAAAACAGGCTGGCTTGTATTTAAAACTCATTGGTAGATCGTTAATATTCACATGCATACATTCTTAATTGTGTTCACGACTTTGGGGCATTTATTTCACTTTTCAGACAGCAAAGCGAAAATTGTGTGGATCGCCCAAGTTAAAATACAGAGATAAAATACTGTTATTAGACCTTGAGCTCTGCTTTTACAATATAGTCTTTGGTGAAAAACACAATATTTACTCATTTACAAAAAAGGTACCCCAGCTTTAAGTACATTACATTGAAGAAATGAATGTTATCTG